>NC_083113.1:26569057-26787250 GCF_949774975.1 Lagenorhynchus albirostris | reverse complement strand
GGGAACTGAACTGCACTCTGAATGTGGAGCTTGGGGGTGTGGGCGATACTTTCCCTCAACTAGTCCTTTAGTCATGCTCTTCTCCCTTCCATCCATCATCCATCCATTCACCCATCTATCATCCATCCATCATCTGTCCTCCATTGATGACCTGTCCATCCGTCATTCATCTATCCATCCATCCATCTGTCGTTCATCATCCTTCTCTCCCTTCCCCTCTTCTCCCTCCCCTCTTCTCCCTTCCCTTTCCTTCCTTTCCATCCATCCATCCATATCCTGAGTATCTTACCCAGGTGAGTATCTTCGCCTGGGCTCCAAGGAGGATGTAGAGATGAACCAAAGGGAGGCCATGCCCTCAGGAAGCCCACAGTCTGGAGAGGACATACAACCCTAACCACAGGGCCCAAGATAGAGGTGCAGGTTGAAGGCTGAGAGAGGTTGGAGGGGTTCCCTTGATAGGGGGAATCAGGCAAGGTCTGGAAGAGGGGGTAATGTTTGATTTTGTCCAGAAAGATAGAATCACAACACCCAGAGCAGCTAACATTTAATGAGCTCCCCCTGTATGCAGGCACTGGAGTGTGCATTTTTCAGGCAGTATCTCATCTCATCTTGACACTCACTTCTCACTGCTCAGGTGGGGGCCTTAGACTTTTTTTTTCCCCACAAGAAATAACAGATCTTAGAGAATCCTTAGTTGAACTCCCTTGTCATGTGAATGGTCAGACTTTCCCAGAAGGGCAAATCAGATGTCCAAGGTCATGTGATGACCTTGTGGCAGAATTGTGCCTGGGGGCAGGGCAAGGATGAGTTGGGGGGATCTTGCTGCTGCCACTGACCCTGGCCAGGGTCTGCCTTGGGAACATCCTGGACCCCCCAAGCTGTGGGGGTGTGTGGGGGGATTCTGAGCAGGCAGACCTGGACTCCCACTTTTTTTTTTTTTTTTGCGGTACGTGGGCCTCTCACTGCTGTGGCCTCTCCCGTTGCGGAGCACAGGCTCCGGACGCGCAGGCGCGCAGGCTCAGCGGCCATGGCTCACGGGCGCAGCCGCTCCGCGGCATGTGGGATCTTCCCGGACCAGGGCATGAACCCGTGTCCCCCGCATCGGCAGGCAGACTCTCAACCACTGCGCCACCAGGGAAGCCCTGGACTCCCATTTCTTACCCACCCACTTCCTCCTCATGTTACCGGTGAGCCTCAGTTTCATGTTCTATGAAATGGGGGCTCCCCTCCCAGGAGAGGTGTGAGAAAGAGCTTTGTAAAACTGAAACGGCCATCCGGAGGCTTGGGCTGCTCACACTTCGGAGCAGCCTGACCTGACTTTGCCGTTCTCTCTCTCTCTCTCTCTCACCTGTACATTTGTGCTTTGAATGCAGTGCCAGAGGACAATGCTTGGGAAAAACCTAGCTTTTAATCTGTCACCTGCTGGGATGGCCCTACCCCCCCGCCCCGAGGTGCCAGGTTGTGCAAGAGGTTACTGCATCCCTCATTCTCCCCACCTCACCAAGGACAGCTGTCTTTCTAAAGGGGGGCGCACTGGCCAGGCACAGGGAAGGGGATTGTGTGGGCTGGTGTATGCCCCAGATGGGTGTGAATGTGTGTGTATGTGTGCCTATGTGCATACATATGTGAGTCTGTGCATGTGTGTATGAGCTCGAGTTCGTCTGCGTGTGCACATGTATGCGTGCACGTGTGCCTGTGCACGGATGTACGTGTGTGAGCGCCAGCCTCCATGGGAAGAGGCTCTTGTCATTGCTTGCATGATTCAGACCATCAGTAGGCGGGTAGAGAAAATGCACATGGATGGTAGACTTTGTGAATTTAGTTTATATCCATTCATTGAGATAATTTTGGAGCACCTACTACACACCAAGCACTATGCTAGACTTGACTTTGCTAAAACAAAGAAGCAAGTCCTTTCTCCATGCTAAGATTCAGTTGACATCTGTAAAGTCATGACTGTGAGGGTGAGAAATGAATTTATATTCTTGTTTCCCAAAATGTATTCCAGGATTTCGTTGATGTTCCACCAAAAGAATAAAAAATATTTTCTGTGGCCAAACACATTTGGCAACCACTGTGTTAAACAGAGTTACAAGTTTTTAAAACTTACAGGGCTTCTCAGAGTCTTTCAGATGCTAATATGGGATTCTCTCAGACCTGTTAATAGTTTCTGATTTTCAAACTTACTTGATCACTTGTCAGGGAATCCTATGACCTGGGTACAGTTCAGGTTTCTAGCCTTTGAAGGTCTACTATCATTACTGGTTTGCTCATTCATTCATATGTTTATTTAGTCATCTCATACGTTTATTGAGCACCTACTATGTGCCAGGCACTCTTCGAGGTGCTGAGGCCACAACAGTGAACAGACAGAAGTTTATTCTAGTGGTGGAGACAGGCCATCTACAAGTACATGAGTCAATAACATAATTTCTGAGAAACAAAGCAGGTCCTGGGATAGGCAGGGAGTGGTGGGGAAGGCTGTCCAGCCCGGGCCATCTGGGATGTGACACTTAAGCCCAGGGTGATGGGGGATTGGTCATGAGGGGAGCTGCGGGCTGGAAGCCTTTGCAGTTGGTGCTTTGGAGGGGCTGGGCTATGTGGGAGGTGGGGGTCCCTCCCTGGGCTTCTGCCTTCTCAGCTGGGAGGACACACCACTGGCCCAGCCCTCTGTGGTCTCTATAGCACAGTCAGGGCGCAGAGAGATGCTTCTCCGGGTGGTGAGTCAGTCTCATGGGGCTCTTTCTGAGCACCACCTGGCAGAGCCCCTGCCTGTCCCGGTCACTGCCGGGTCCCCAGTGCCTGGCACCGGACCCACATTCCCATCCCCATCTGACAGATGGGAAAATGAGGCCAGGAGGCTCCCACAGCCCATTCCCTCAGAGGCCCAGCCCAGAATCCAGCGCTTTTCCAAGCCAGGGCTGTGACCCGAGGCTGATGGGGTGGGGAGTGCAGAAACTTCTAGGACGGGAGGTGGGATTTGGGGGCCTCAAGGACCCTCCTGGGGTATGTCTGCAGAGTTGCCCGGTGTGATCTGGGTCCCGGGAGATGACGGAAGGGGAACGGAGAAGTGGTGGGGAAGGGGGAAGAGGTCAAGGTCAGTGGGAGAGGGCGAGGCCATCCGGGAGATCCGGGGTTGGGGAAGCGGCGGGAGAACAGATGGGGAGGGGGCATGGGGGAGGGACCTTGGGGCCCGTCCTGCCCAGCTAGCCAGGCCGCTGGCCGGGCGCTTGGGAACGCGGCCCCTCCCCGGGCCCTCGTCTGCCCGCCCCGCGGGGCGGCCCCAGGACCCCTTTGAGGCGGCTGTCCTGGGAACGCGTCGGGCCGCCCCCCGCCCGGGAGGGCTCCATGGCTGCGGCGCAATAACTCAGGCCCAGGTTCGGGCACAAAGCGGCCGCGGCGGGGGGCTGGCTGGGAAGGCTCGGGCTGCGGCGCTCGCTTGCGCTGCCCGGGTGGGGCCGGGGCTTGTTCTGCACCGCGGGCCGCCTCGCCGCCCGCCCCTCGGAGTCTGGGGCTGAACGGGCCCAGCTGGCGCCCCCAGAACTCCTGAGTCCTCGACCCAGAGCCGGGGGGCGGGGGGCGGGGACCGGGCAGGAGGCGGCGGCTGCGTCTAGCCCACAGCCGGGTGCCGGCCGGTGGGTGGGCTGCGGCCCCCGCTGGCCAGATGTGCGCCTTGGGAGGGGAGACCGGTGCCGACTGGAGCGGTGATTAGCCCGCAGCTTTGGGACGGGGCTGGGAGAGGGCAGTTGACCACAGTAGGGCCGGTCCCTGAGTGGATACAAATACAAAATAAATGTCCTCGATTGCTTTTGAGCACTTCACACTTAAGCTTCACAGCAGCCCTATGAGGTAGGTACTGTGATTATCCCCGTTTCACAGAGGAGGAAACTGAGGCACACGGTGGCAAAACGAATTGCTCAGTGTCTCACAGTTGGGACCAGAGAGGTTTTGAACGCAGATACTCTGACCCCGGAGTCGCGCTTTGCCCCTGCTTGGCGCCCAGGCGCACATGTATGGGGATTACGGGCGTGGGAGTGCAATTCTGAGTTTATTTGTATCTGTATATGTTCAAGAAATTACAGACAGAAGATTTACAAACAGATCTAGTGATTCTGGGTTTGCCACTTAAAATTCACTCACTCGTTCATTCACTGAATGGATACTTCCCGACTTCATCCATTCCCTGGATGCGTATTTCCCATTCTGTGCTCGATCTTATTGTTGGGTGCACAGTGACAAGTGAAAAAAGCTGCGTCCCTGCCTTCACGGAGCTTGAAGTTTAGTCGCGGACAGCGTAGCGAGCCTGACAATAGTGAACTGTTACACTAACGTGCAGGTGGGGTGGCCCACAGGTCCTTTCTGGGGAGTCCTGGGGCAGCCCCTGGACCTTAAACTTGAAAACCCTGGAGGTTTGCACAACCTCTGAGCGCAGAGTGGTTCCAGAGGTTCTCACGGGCACCTCCAAGTACCCAGGGAGTAGGTTGGGGGGGGGTTCCCTCCTCATTTTCCAGATGAGAAAGGGGGACCCAGAGAAGCCCACAGCCTGGCCTTGGTTCACACTGCACATACGTAGCAGAGTTGGTGTCTACTTGTTAGGCTTCTCATTTCCAAGGTCCCCACGTCCCATAGACAGGGGTCCTGACCCCCAGGTCCTGGCTCACTAGGGCCTAGGGCTTCCTCTGCACACCGTTAGGGTTGGAAGTGGAGGGTAGGCCCTGATGCCTCGTCACTGGCACCCAAATCCCTGAGCTATCCCCGTCCCTCTGACCTCCAGTCAGGCCAGTGAGAAGACAGCAGCCCTCAAGCGCCTACCGTATCCACAGTTCAGTCTGAACTGGGTATCGGAATGGGCTTTATTCTGAATTTCGTTGTCTCCATGGCCTCAAAATACTCATTGCTCAGGCTTGCCCTGGGAGCTCAAGGCTTGTTGTAGGTTCCGGGTCTGAGCTTTGAGTAAGGCTTGGCCTATCCTCAGACCTCTCTGTTCATTTTGTCATTTTGTTAGGAGAGTTCCAAGTCTGCTCTGCTCTGTGGACAAAGGTGTGGCCCGGGCCACAGGGGTGGCAGGAGGGGGTCACATTTACTGAGGCTTGCTGAGTGCTTTGCGCATGTTTTCTCATGAATCCCCTCAACGGCCCTGTGAGGCTGGTACCATACACTTGCCATCCTTCAGGTGAGGAAGCATCGAGGGTCAGCCTGAGGTCCAAGGTCACATGTCACAACCAGGCTGCCTGACACCATGTGCCTGCCCAAGTCACTCCCAGAGCCACCTTCTGGACTCCTAGTAGACAAACGGCCTCCCCTCCCCCAGGAGCCAGGCTGGGAGACAGACCCATAAACAGTGATGAACTCTGAGGCTGGTAACACCATGTTCCCCCTGAGGACCCAGCCGGTGGCCAAGTCCGCACTCCCCCACTCCCCTCCCCTCCTCCTGCCTGCCTGGGCCTACTCCTCAAGTTCAGCTGGGGGAGAAGCAGCTTGGACAGGCTGGGGTGGGAGGACGAGGCCAGGCCCTTGGGACATTCGGGGTGGCTGGCGGACAGAGCTGTACCTGCTTCCTGGGTTCTTAGGAACTGCACAGCCAGGCCAGCCCCTCTGTTCTGCTAGGTGGGAGGTGCTTACTTGATGCATTTAGGGTGGGGAGTCCTCCCTTCTACTGTCCCCCACCCCACCCCCAGGCCCCAAGAGTCCAGCTGGCTCAGCCCAGGAATCTTGGATGTGGTGGTTTGGGGTGGGTGGCCTTGCGGAGGGAACTCAAAGATTTAAAGGGCCCTGTCCTCTGGGCCTCGCTCTGTTTCCACGCAAACTGCCCCTTAAGCCCAGGATGTGGCCGGTGAGCCTGCATCTTCCTGCCCACCAACATTTTCCCTGAAGCTTGGGTTTGAACCCAGGGCAGGAGCCCCTCCAGGGCTGGGTTTCCAGGCAGCCCTTCAGCTGACGCCCATCTTGGCCAAGAGGCCCAGGAGCAGCAGCTCTTCCCCTCCCTCCTGAAGTCCCTCTCCCTGGGCACCGACCCTCTGCATTCCCTGCCCTCCACCCCCTCCTGCGCAGGCTTCCTGGAACCCAGGGACCCTGGAGGTTTCTGGACCATATCGAGTTGCCTGGGTGGTTGTTTCCTTTTTTTTTTGGGCCATGCAGGGTGGAGGAGCTGGGAGAGAAGCCGGTGATTGGGCCAGGGCCAGCCAGGGGTGGAGGCCGACTAGAGTCCGTGTTTCCCAAGGTCGAGCTGTGTTCCCCCAGCCCCTACCTCTGAGGAGCCTGAAGCCCGGCTTCCCCTCCGAGCTGGGACCAGCCCTGTTTGGCATTTCCTGCCTCCCTCCCTTTCATTTTGCACCGGGCTCCCCAAGGACACCCCTGCGAGGTTGTGAGGCCCACTCTAGCTGTTCTCCCTGGTGACTGGGGCCTGACTTGACCTGGTAACGCCACAGTCCTGCTGAGGTCAGGCCCAGGATGAGGTCAACTAGATTGCTTTTCCCCAGACTGTACCTCCTGGCAGGGCTGCTGCGCCAAGCTGGGCCCACCTTCTGCTCTGAGCCAGGGAGGGGGTCGGAGCTGACTGAGAGGGCTCCTCACAGACCCCTTGGCTGCGGGCTGGTGGGGAGGTGGGGCTCTGGAAGAAGCTGAGGGGGTGGGGGAAAACAGAGCCCCCGGGGCCAGCGGGTAGCAGAAAGGCAAAGACGTCTGGGGGCGGGAGCCTGGGCTAAAGCCCCTTGGAGCTAACTTTGAGGCGATTTTGAGAGCCCCCAGGTCCTTGGCAGCTCTGCCCTGGCTCCCCGAAGGCCCACCGCACACATGGTTTTGCTTTTGCAGGCATCCTCCCCTGGTCCCCTCCCTCTGGGTGCCTTCCGAGTTCCTCGGGCCCCTCCCCCAGTCCTCCTGGGCCCCCTCCTTCCTCCTTGACCCACTTTAGTCCCCTGTTGCTGGGGGAGGGGAGTGTGCAGCCGGAGGCTCTGATCCTGGATGCCTCCCCCAGCATCCCTTGGGGCGGGCTCTGGATGGAGCCAGCAGGCTGAGCCGGCCCGGCCCCAGGGACTGGCACACGGTGTGCTCCGAGTGGCAGCCTCCCTGCCCCCTCCGTGGACAGACAGTTCTGGACAGCTGCCCCTGCCCGGGCCCCTGGGAGGCCCTGCCAGGGCCAGGCTCTGGTTTCCCCCAGCCCCAGGGAGCTGCTGCTCCAGAGGTCCCTCCTACCACTGTCTCCTGGCCGAGCGCACTTCCCTGAGGGGACGTGGGGCAGGGCCAGGCCCTAGCCTCCACCCATTCTTCTAAATCTCTGCTGGGGAGACTGGAGCTGGGGTCAAGTTCCGTGTCTGCTGTTGATTTGTGTGAGTTGGAGAAATCCACCAACCTTCTCAGGGCCTTATCTATGGGACGCAGGATTTAGACCAGATAGCTAACCTTTACTGAGCATTTACTATGTTTCAAGGACTCAGCTAAGCATTTTGTATTTATGATCTCATGGTATTGTCACAATGATGTCGTGAGGCTTGCTTTCCTAATCTCTATTTTAAAGATAAGGCAACTGTGGCACAGAAAGGGAAAGTAACTTGCTTGAAGTCACACAGGCTGATGAGATGAATTTTCATTGCCCTAACATTCTAGAATCCATCCTGATACCGGGGCTGTTAGCTCTTCCTGGACTATCACATGGCTGTCTAAGGACTTGAGACCCTCCTCCAGGGGTCCTGCCTGAGTCCCCCATCACTCTATCCTGCTCGGGTGTTGCATGGGTCCCCCTGCCCTGCAACAGGCTGCGGAAGCCACAGCCCCAGGATGCCCCGCCAACTGGGAACTCACTCCATCCCGAGTCCTAGCTCTGTGGTCCAGGGGCCTGGCCCCACGTGTGATCACTCCTGAGTACAGGCCATGTCCTGGCTGCCAACTGTAGGAGCCATGAGCCAGTGGGAAATTCCTCACGCCCGCCCCGCGTGACCACCAGCCCAGTCCCGTGGAACCCCCTGCACGCTCTCCCATTCTCCCTTCCCACAGCCCTGTCAAAAAACAAATGTAAAAAACGGGAGGCAGACCCTGAGGGTGCTCTTTGAATTTGGGAACCGTGCTTCTCTAATCTCTGCCTTTTCTGTCTTTTCCTCCTTGAGTCTTGACATCTGTCCGTCCTCTGGAAACCTTTTCATTTCATTGTCTTGCTGAATAGAGGAGGGGGTGGGTGGTAGTGGTGGGGCTCTGGGAGCAAGTCAGCACATCTTTTCTTATTTGCCTAATTTCCTCACTTAAATGTATGTTGTGATTAAACATTTTCTTAGCAAGCTTGGTCAGGGCTGCACTGAGTTTCTTTTCATAAACATTGGCAAGTGAATTTAACAGCCCTGTTTGTATTAGCTGGAGGTTTCATTTGCATAGTGATTGTTCTTATGAAACAAAATAATCGCTTGCAGTTTATGAAACTGTATAAATACTGGGGTCTGGAGCTGGGTGCATGCGCAGGCCTTTCTTCCCACATGGAAATCCGTCCATCCAGTTCGGGGAGGAAACTCAGGCTCTAGGAAGAGCTACGTGTGGAAGCTTTTCTTGGTGGAAAGGTGTTTCCAGGGCTGTGGGTATTGCCTGGTGGGTGGAGCCTGTGGACCCCATTCAGGTCAGGGGCTCGGGCTCGGGCCCGGGGGGGGGGGGGCCGAGGTGAGCATAAGGAAATCTCCAGACTCCAGTATCTACTCCTTTATGTTACTCTTTCAGCCTTTTTGATTAAGGTTGCAAACTGGTGGCCCGAGGCCCAGTGTTGCCCACAGATATGTTTTGATTGGGTTGTGCTGTGTTTAAAAGAAATAAACCAACATTTAAAAATGTGGAGATTGCACAGAAGCATTCATTCAGATTTCTTGCTTCTCTCTCGCAACAAATGGGCAGAATTGGGACTGCTAGGCCCGTTGTCCTGCCTGGTGACAGTCCTGGTGGTGAGGGGCGGAGGCTGCTCCAGCAGGTGGGATATATTCATCAGGGCCCCTCTGCGCAGGTCGCCCACTTATGTGCCTGCCGGCCCTGGGGGACTTGGGATCCTGACTGCAGTAGGTCTGTTTACCCAGTGTCCTGCAAGCTCGAGGCTCAGTGTTTCACTGGGATGCCCTCTGGGTCCCTGCTGATCTGTTACGAGATGTCTGCTCAGGCTCTGCCTATTTGAGGAGCTTCCCCTGGGCCCCCTGGCTCTGCCCTAGGGGCTCTGGGTTCCAGGCCTCCTGATGTCCTTATTGGCCAGGGGCAGAGATCTGGAAAAGCAGTCACTTTGGGAGGTCACACTCCTTATTCCCAGGAGCTTGCCTTCACTCAGAACATTCCTGGCCTCCTCCTCAGTGGCTCCCTTTAGAGCCTCCTGCCCCCAGAAGACAGGTGTTTCATGATCTCACTCTGTTTTTCAGACTCAAGCAGCATTGCCCAGCTTGGTCAGCAGGCTTGACCCAAATGACTTTTGAGCTGATTCTAATATATTTTAAATCTACTTGTGTTGGGTGGGCCCAGAATAGTACCTGTATAGTTGCAAATAGTCTGACAAAGGATCTGGGCTGGAGTGGGATTTACAGCTGAGGAATGGTGCCTGCCCCACCCCCCCGATGACCTGGCCTCAGCAGCAGAGCCCTCAGATGTTCGGTGGCTTTTCTGGACCCTCCTCCACATTGTAGGAGGAAAAGTCAGAAGTAACAAAGCAAGTGAGTGAAACTGATGAATGCCAGCAACTTCTTCACTCTGCAGAGCTCTGTCCCATAACCTGGGTATCTTTTTTTTTTTTCCTGTCTTTAATTAATTAATTAATTTTTGGCTGCGTTGGGTCTTTGTTGAGGTGCGTGGGCTTCTCATTACGGTGGCTTCTCTTGTTGCAGAGCACGGGCTGTAGGCGCATGGGCTGCAGTGGTTGTAGCTTGCGGGCTCTAGAGCGCAGGCTCAGTAGTTGTGGCGCACGGGCTTAGTTGCTCTGCGGCATGTGGGACTTCCCGGACCAGGGCTCTAAACTGTGTCCCCTGCATTGGCAGGCGGATTCTTAACCACTGCGCCACCAGGGAAGTCCCAGCCTGGGTATCTTGAGCACTGCTTATGAAAATAGCTCCTGTGACTCCCAGCGTGCCTCCAGGCCTCCATCATGTACAGCCCTGGTTGGAAACTATAGACAGGGCTCTGGTGTCCTTTATATAGTGTCTCATGTTATCCTCACAGCAGCTCTAAGAGGCAGTTATGTTATCCCCATTTTATAGATGAGGAAACTGAGGCTCTGAGGCCCAAGGTCACACAGCTGGTGAACGGAGGAGTCAAGATTTGAACATAGGCCTCCTGGCTCTAGATCCCTCTCCCTCTCTCTCTCTCCCTCTCTCCCTCTCTCTCTCTCTCTCTCTATATATATATATACACACATATATATATATAGTTTCTCCAACTATAAAATAGCAAAAATGTCCCCACCTCCTAGGAGTATTACAAGGATAAAATGACCTAAGAAAGATTTCATTGTGACCTCTGACCTCTACTGATTAGAGCAGGAACACGGACTCAGGCATGGTGAGGTTCTTTTTTTTTTAACTATTATTGGACGGTGTCATTAAGCATAATGCTTTCTCCCCTTTTCTCCCTCCCCTGATCTTTATGGTCTATTTTTTAAACATTTCACTGCTCTGGATAGAATTTTTCTCCAAGATCCTGAGGTTGTGAATTTCCCCTAGAGAGAGGATTGCACCTCTGACTGGTTGGGGCAGGGAGTGGCACAGAAAAACCTAAATGGTCTTCTGGAAAGTGGAAGAGCAAGCAGCTAGGCCAGACATCCAGTTTTGATAGAACTGGCTGGCTGACAAGGGATCCTGTCAGTTGGGATGGAAGACATGAAATCCAAGTTCAAAACAAGCATAAGGGGATGTAATATCTCATAGGACAAGAAGTCCGGAGCGAGTGTGGCTTCAGAGTACTTAGTGAGGCAGTCAACACCACCATCAGCAACTTGGGTGCCTTCCATCTTTATGCTCTGTCCTGCTTAACACATTGGCTCTTGCCCTCAGCTTTGTCTCCTCATGGTGAAGAAATAGCTGCTGTGGTGCCAGACATCACATCCCCACACATCAATGTCCCAAAACCAGGAGAGAGAAGCTCCCTTACATGGGTCTGTCTTCAGAGGAAGGATACCTTTCCTAAATGGCCTTCTGGTCCCTCCCTTGTGTCTCATTGGTGAGAATGGCCTCCTGTGCACATCCTAGACCAACACAGGCCAGGGTATGGAGCATCACTCCTGGGGCTCTAGAGAGCCCCAGCTTTCCTTAGATTTAGTGGCTCCTGGGGATAGTAACAAATTTTAAGTTTGGTCAGCAAGAAAGAAATGGATGCTGGGGAGGTACCTAGTGCTGTTTGGGGATAGGCAGGCTCTAGGAGGTCTGTGCCAGTGCCTGTATCTCTTTCCACACAAGGTTCCGAAACACCTCCCTCGTCTCATTAGGGCCGTCTCCCATATCCTAATCTTCCTAGTCCCTCTTTCCTCACTTCCTTTTCTAGGACTACGCCATTCCTTTGTCCGTCTTTCCCTCTGACGGAATCACTCTCCCCACTTTCCTGCCTGGCTGGCTCCTTCTCATCCTTCTGGACTCAGCTCAGTGTCACCTTTCCTGCCTACTTTCCCCCCAAAGTGGGCCCACTCCTATTGGTCTCTATTTTTTTTTTTTAATGTCATGTTAGTTATTCTCAGTAGGACTTTATTTATGTATTTACTTGTTTACAGTCTTCCTTCTGTACTGAACTCTCAGCTCTATCTGGACAGGGACCGGGTTTGACTTGTCCACTCCTGTGTCCCTAGGCTTTCCGAGAAAGACGAGAGGGGAGGAGGAGGGATTCAGCAGGTGCGTGGCATGGAGCAGGCATTTAGTAAATATGCACTGATTGGAGGACCTACCTGAATTCCTTGTCTCTTTCCTCTGCCTCATCTGCTTCTCTCTCCCTCTCCCCTGGTCCCCCAATCCCTTCCTGTGTTCTTAGCTCTTTGAGGAAAGAGGAGGGACAAAATATCTCCATGAGTCTGTGGACCCTTTTCTCTTCACAGTGACGGGATTGCTGGCAGGGAGGGCTTCTCCAAGGGCTGGTTCTGTGGAAACACCTGAATCTGGAGGTGGGTCACACAGTGGAGAGCCTGTGGGGGGTGGGCTGAGGGTGGAGCTGTGGGCCAGCCTGTGTGGCTGGTTGGCCTAGTGGTTGAAACCAGCAGGCAGCGTGGATGCACGTCTGGACGTCTGGATCTGACCCTTGCCCACGTGTGCCCAGTCGCTTTGCCCCAAGGACGTTTCTTTTTCATGGCTGGGAACTCCCTCTCCCCGTGGGGCAGCGGGGTCAACCCCTTTGTGGGGGATGGGGGGTGGCTGTCAAGCCCACCCCCTTCCTGGGAAAGCCATTCAGTTATCAGTTCTGCTGATGCTAAATCGTAAGGCTGGCATGGGAGCCAGCTGGTTATTTTAGGCAACACGAAGGTGAAGAAGGTTGGCTGTAGTTCTTTGAAGTTTAAAGACAAGGAATCTGAGTAATTTTGAGGAATTCTTTGACCCGAATAGTCAGGTTGACTGTTGACAGGGGTCAGATGAAGTGGATTCTGGGACACACCTACATGCTGTGGACACTGCCACGCTGTCACCATGGGACTGGGCAGGGGGAGAGAAAAGGGCAAGCCCTGGCCAGGTTGGGTAACACTGAGGTGAGCCGGGGCACAGGTGGGATGGGGGAATCGGCTGGAAGATGGACGGAACCAGATTAGGCGAGCCCGCCTTGAAGCTCTCCCTTCTTTAAGTCCTCAGGCTACAGAAGACGTTGCTCAGTGCTGAGGTCTCTCCCGCAGGGCAGAGAAAGAACCTCCCGGGGTCTGCAGACCTCTTCTGCGTAGCTGGTTGTATGACAAATCATAGCCTTGCTCCCGTGCGTGGGCGGGACCCAGCTTGTGTCCACGTGTCCACGCGAGCCTCGCCTGGGTCCTGGCGACCACCCCAGGGACCCTTTTGGGAACACATTGGCTGCAGTTTGAGCCTGATGAGGAAAGTGTTAGGTGGTGGGGCTGCAGGTTCCCCGCCAGGGTTTGGTCTCCCCAAGGCCCCCAAAGTGGAGCCATTGAAGCTGGCGGAGGCTTTCCTAGCGCCTGCTGTTGCAAAGGGATCTTGCTTACGTTGCCTTTGCTTTTTCAGTGGGAAGTGTCGGTGTGAGTAATTATATATATTTTCACAAATTCGAACTATGCTTCATTTAAACCTCTCTAAACATGTCTGTATAATTCTAATTAACTGCTCGCATAAAGCCGTCAGAAAGTTACATGGGGAAAGCTCATTTGCCAGACTGTTGCCTAAAAGCCAAGGAAAATATTATGTTCTTCCAACAAACGGACTATTCATGTAGACCGTTCCCAAGATAAACAGGAGATATTTGAGGACAAGTGAGATTTGAAGCAGTGATGGCCGAGCCTCTTGTAAGTGGTGTTCAGCAGTGTTGGCAGGGTGGGTGGCTTGATTGAGTGATAAATGCTCTTCAAGAAAAATGCCCCGGACTTGGAATGTGGGGTCAGGACCCTGGAGATGGTCCATCTCGTGGTGCTCTTATTAAAGTCTGTGGGCAGGAGGCCACTCTGAATTAGTGAAAAGTCTGAATCAGAGAAGAGTCAAGCTCTTTCAGCAGTTTGTACTAGGGTTACTAAGAAAGTGTGGACAAAAGAGTCTTGGGGCTGCTTTAATAAGTAGGTAAGAATAATTCAAAGTCAGCCTTCATTCATTCACTCATTCCTCCAATCTATTCATGCTGAGCACCCGATGGTGCCGGAGTAGGGCTCTGGGTGTGGCAGCCAATACAATGTCAACATCCATGCCCCCCTGCAGCCCACCTCTAGTTTTTGTTGGTGGCGGGGAGGCAGTGTACGTGGTACGTGGGCGCACAGTGTGTGGTGTGTTAGTGATCAGGGCTCAGGGAGACAGTGAAGGGGGAGAGGGCCGGGAGCCTGGCTGGGCATGTGCAGTTTTAGATTGGGTCACGGAAGGCTTCCCTGAGGAGGCGACTGTGAGCGAAGATGTGAAGGAGGTGATATGACTCCAGGCAGCAGGCACAGCACGTGCAAAGGCCCTGCGCAGAAGAGTGCCCTGGGGTCCAAGGAAGGTGAGGAGGCCTGTGTGCCTGGGGCTGAGCAGGTGATGGGGAGATGTGAGTGATGACTTTCAGCAGCTGATTGGAGGGCGGGGAAATGTAATCATGTCTTTTATTATATGCACGAAGATGCTTCTGAGATGCGTGTCCTCTCCTATTTCCTTAGTTATTTCCTTTAGTTCATAGGATGAAAAAGACTTTAACATTTTGCAACACTTGCTCAATGGCAGATGGCATGGATAATACACAAAAATATAGAGAAGAAAATAAAATTCCCCAAAGTTCCCCCTGCAGGGGGCCACTGTTTCATTTGGGGGACTCTCACTTCAGTCCTCCTCATTTTATCACATCCTTTAACTTCTTTCCTCCCAGCCTTTGTGAAGGTCATTGAGAAATGCTCAGTCAAACCCCTGCTTGAGTATCACAGGTGACTAGTTTTGGGATTGAAGATTAAGGAGGCTTTGCTGTGCCCTTAAAAAACTTGAAATTGGAGTGCAGGTAGTTTCAGGTGGTTTTCAACAGCTGAAAAAATTGTTGCAAAGGGCGCCTTTGGAGGGCCGATGGTTTTGTGGAGACAACATTCAGTGGCACTAGATATAGTAGTTTTTGTTCACGTCTCTTATTTTTTCCAATGCTTTTACTGTGGTAAAAAACACATAAAACTTACTATTTTAACCATTTTTGAGTGTACGGTTCAAGGTAATAGGTGCATTCGTATTGTTGTGCAGCCGTCGCCACCATCCATCTCCATAACTCTTCCATCTTTTAAAACTGAAACTCTCTACCCGTTAAACAATACCCCCACCTCCCTCCTCCTCCAGGCCCCTGGTAATAACTACCACTTTGCTTTCTGTCTCAGTGGATTTGACCTAGGTACCTCATATAAAAATGGAATCATGCAGTATTTGTCTTTAGCGTAACGTCCTCAAGGTTCATCCATGCTGTAACATATTGCAGAATTGCTTTCCTTTTAAAGGCTGAATAATAGTCCACTGTACAGTTGTACCATGTTTTGTTTATCCATTCACCTGTCGATACATAGTAGGTTGTTTCCATCTCTTGGCTATTGTGAATAATGCTGCTGTAAACATGGCTGTATGAGTATCTCTTTAGGACCCTGCTATCTATTCTTTTGAATATATACCCAGAAGTGGAACAGCTGGATCATATAGTAATTCTACTTTTAATTTTTTGAGAATGGCTATACCATTTTCTATAGTGGTTGCACCATTTTTTTTTTTTTTTTTGTGGTATGCGGGCCTCTCACTGTTGTGGCCTCTCCTGTTGCGGAGCACAGGCTCCGGACACGCAGGCTCAGCGGCCATGGCTCACGGGCACAGCCGCTCCGCGGCATGTGGGATCTTCCCGGACCGGGGCACGAACCCGTGTCCCCTGCATCGGCAGGTGGACTCTCAACCACTGCACCACCAGGGAAGCCCTGCTGCACCAATTTATATTCCCACCGACAGTGCACAAGTTCCAATTTCTCCACATCCTTACCAACACTTGTTATTTTCTCTTTTTTTGGATAATAGTCATCCTGTTGTATGAGGCAGTATCTCATTGTAGTTTTGATTTACATTTCCCTAATGATAAGTGATGTTGAGCATCTTTTCATGTGCCTATTGGCCATTCGTAGGTCTTCTTTGAAGAAATGTCTGTTGACGTCCTTTACCCAGTTTTGAATTGGACTGTTTGTTTTTTTGTTGTTGAATTTTCGGAGTTCTCCATATAGCCTGGACATATGATTTGCAAATATTTTCTTTCAGTCTGTGTCAATTTTCTTTTACTCTCAAAAATACCTCTATGAAGTTGGTGCCGTTATTTTCACTGACAAGAAACTGAGAATCAGGGAAGTTACTGGCTTTCCCCAAATCACATAGATAATCAGAGCTGATAATGGCACCTCAACGTTTGAATCCCGATTCTGGGCAGGAGGTAAGGTTCAAGATGCCACAAGGCCATCCTCAGGAAAACCCGCGTGAAGGTATTCGGGGCATCCTCATAGCAAGAAGCCTGACCCGTCCACCCTCCCTCAGGCTTGCTTTGTGGCCCTTGCTGCTGTTCTTCCCTGGGCCACTTCGAGATGTTTGCGTCTCTGCTGTACTTTCAGGAAAGGCATCTTGGAAGGTTCTCTCTTGGTCCTTTGGGCTGGATGGACCAGAGGTGGATGCCGTCATGCACATCAGTTCAGCCCAGTCCCTGGCACGTGGCGGCCCTTTTTAATAAGCTGAGTTTTTTATTATTAGCAAATTCTTCTAAAACCCTGTTGGGCCTTAGAAAAGGAGAACCTGGAGACCCCTATGTCTCAAGGGCCTGGTGGATGAGACCTGGATGTTAGGGTCAGTTTTTAACCTCTTCATTCATTCATTCCCTCATTCATTCATATAGTGGTGTGATTTTTTTTTTTTTTTTTTTTTTCCAGCAAGGAGATTCCCCTGGTCTCAAGTTTCCGGAGGCACCCGGTACAATCTAGATTCCAATTAGCTTAATTGCTTCATATTAGACTTCTTAGAAAAGATTTTTTTTCCTGCTGATGGCTGCGGTTCCAGGAATGTCTACCCCCACTGTCTTCCTTCCTGCCTTCTCCCAAGCTTGTTCCTTTCAACTTCATTTCTCCAGGACTGGCCTACACCTCAGTCCTGTTAGTCTCGGTGCTATAGCAGCAGTTCACGTTGGACAGGCCAAAGCGGGGTGAAGAAGACACCAGAAAAATATTGTATATGAGATGTATATATATTTTATGTCTAAAACACTTTAATATGAAGTTTATATATATCATATATATATACATATATATATATATATATATCTTGATACGTGCACATATCTCTTTAAACAGAAAATTCCTTTTTAGTTGTGTGTGTATGTTTCAGTGAAAGAATTTGGACACAGACTCTACCCTGAGTTCCGACCCTGTCCCTTTTCCTTTTGCCATCAACACCAGATTTTTTAAAAAGTACTTTCAACAACCAGAGGAAACAGTTACATCCTGATTGACACACAGGATGTCAGAGCAGCATTCTTGCTGTTAAGTGATCAGGATTTCAGCCAAGGGAATATAATGAAATCCACATAAAAATTTATTTACCTAATGAAAATCCTGGAGTAATGCATAAGTGGTTCTCTGGTAATAAAATGCAAATCTAAAACTATAACCAAGAGGACAATAATTTTCATTAAACGTATTGTCTAGAGGAAGCCCATGACATCCACTTAACAGTGATTTGATTTGTTTAGTAATTTCCACGTAATACTTAAACTTTATTTCGAGCCTTAAAAACCCGCCCATGAGTTTCTTTTCCGTCGAGGAGGGGGCCAGCTGCTGGTGGGTGAGGGTGCCTGCCTGACGGAGTTTCGTGGCCTCTGCTACAGGGCACCTAGAACGTGGTCCTTTTCTAGGCATCTCGGTGTCTGCTGGAGAGATGGGGTCCAGGGAGAGAGAGCAAGGAGTCAGGTTTCCTTCTGTGTAGGAGACCCAGAAAAGCTCCTGTTCTGTAGGAAAATGTAAGATCTGATGACTAGAAAGGCTCGGAGAGGGGAAGTGAGCCTCCTAGGTTTACCCTTGAGCCCAGGTCTCCCAGCCCAGTGCTCTGGCCTCCCTGAAATATGACCGGGGCTGAGGACTTCAGTGATGCTCTCCCATCACTCGGGTGCTGGGTGGACATCTCTGCAGATGATCCCAGGACCACCCAGCAGCCGCCCTCCTTTAGGACTGGAATGAGTGGACGTTGGAAGCAGGTTAGAAGTGCTTTGGAGGCAGGTGGACCTGGGTTGGGAACCTGGCTCTGCCGCCTGTAGGCTGAGTGACAGTGGGCATGGTCCTCACCCCCTGGGAGGCTCAGGGTCCTCATCTGGGAAAGGGGGCCTCTAATCTCCACCTCCAGGACCAATGCTAGGGCTCTGAAGAAACACGTGAAGGAGCCTGTATAATGTTGGGCCAGGGCTATGGTGCCTCGCTGTCTGCTCAGAAGCCTCTTGGGTAGCTTAGAAGCGTGATAGGGAAGAATTTGTGTCTGGGTCCTTTTGCGCAGTTTGAAACTGATGATCTACTAGAGGCGAAAAATGAGCGTTTGAGATTTTTAATTTTTGACAATCACGAAATCCCAAATAAACAGCAGATTAAGGCTATCGTGCCTGTGTTGTGTCTGTCTGGGTACATGTATGCACATGCGCTTGTACATGTGTGTGTGAAGTTTTCCCATCAAATAAAATATTAACACTCTTCCAAACCTTTTTTGTTGCTCCCCCTCTTCTCTTCCTATCAAGTTACAACTTTTTTTTCCCTTTTGGCATGATGCAGAGTGCTGTGAAAATATATTAAAATGAAAGGAAGATCAATCAACCATAATCTCCTTCCAAAGGTAGCACGGGACTGTGGCGCAGAACATAGGACTCTTCAAATACCGGCCCGGGGCTCATTAGCCGTGTGCCCTTGTCCTTCCTGAGCCTCAGTTTCCTTGCCTAGAATGCCGCATTAACACGGTTCTTCTGCACAGTAGTGAAGATTAAACAAGATAATGTGTGTAAAGTGCTTAGCAGAGTGCTGGCACTCAGTCAGCGCTTGATAAACGGGAGCTGCTTTGTTGTATGAGAAAAGGTAGCGCTGAACAGAGGCCCCGTGAAATGGAGAAGTGAGGCTCTTATCTAGGTAGTGTTGCCAGCCGCCGGCAGGCCAGCCAGCCATAGTGCCCGGAGCTTCCATCCAAGGGCTGGCTCAGGTTACTCCCGGCCCATTAGTGATGCTGGTCAGAGCTTGGGGCCTCTTAAGTTCAAGGTCGATCACAGGCCTTGTCCCCCACGGGGGCCTCTCTGCTTTGCCGAGTCATTAGTCACCGGGGTGGCCTGATGAGAGAGTGGGGGTAACTCAGTGCTGCCGGTCCCCTCTTCTGAGCCACACCCCAGGGCAAGGCCCCGCTGGCAGAGGGTCCACAGTGTCGGTCATCCAGAGGGATTGAGGATCCTTTCACGTTTCTGGAGAAACAGTTAAATCCTGGCTCTGCAGCTGACTAGCTGGGCAAGTCATTTAACCCATCTGAGCCTCAGTTTTCTCATTTGCTAAATGGGGTAGCAGTAGTATCTCATCTCGGAAGGCTGCTTTGAGGAGGCCGTGAGCCGGAACAGGATTACTAGCCTGCAGCAAACAATCCTACTGTTATTCTCCCAGGCAAACTTCCTGGAGAAGGAAGGCTCTGACCCTCTAAACGAAGAAAGACGTGGAGAGCTGAGAAGAAAGGAGAGCAGGGGAGAGCTTTGGGCTGAGGGGTGAGAGCAAGGGAAGCAGGGAGACGGAAGGTGCTAGAAAAGCTGTGCTCACTAACAGTGTGGGTCTCATCCCTTCTGACCTAGCAGGGGGCCAAGCAGGAGAGAAGATGAGGCAGCAGCAGCCTCTTGGCCTGAACTAACTCGTCTTCAAAAATTCCTGCAAGGATGACCTAGACCAACGAATGACCTTTCAGCCCAAATGCACCCATGATTCTGTGTATCGGGTGCTGGCCCCCCACCCCAGAGTTTCTGCCACACTCTTGTTGGAATTAATGTATCCGCTTGCCAGCCAGGAAGTGCTGGAGCGCTCTGTCTTGCCCTTCTTTCCCAGCTCTCTCCCTAATAGGACAGGTGCTGATTGGTTTTCTGCATGGAACCATCTCTGGGGCAGGAGGAAACCATCGGAGGGCGTTTGGTGCGTCCTCCGGAGCCCTTTTGTGGGTGTCAAAGCAAACTCCTGGCCGGCCTGCGGCTTTGGAGCGCAGCGTGTCTTTTGAGCACAGCCTCGGAGGCTGCAGAGGGCCTGGGGCTGTGGGAGGTTGTAATACCCTGAGGCCTGTGGAGCCCACAAAGGGGCCTGAGTGACAGCCAGACGAGGGCTTCACACACCGGCAGCCAGGGAGAGGGAAAGAGAGAGAGCGCGCGGTAGGGGCAGAGGGGGGCTGCCAGCCAGGGACAAAGGCAGAGACGGAGAGAAACAAAGGAAGGGAGAAAATCCCCTCTTGTTACAACCTGTGAGTTAAAGAAAAATGTGATTCGCTACCCCACAATGCTTTAGCGCGAAACTCATTCCATCCGATAAAAAAATACCAGGACCTTGCAGCTTGCAAGCTGCGTGTCCAGGCCAGGTGTAACAGCCTTTTCCGGTATGCCCTTCTGGCTGGAAACTTCCCCACCCGTGTGCGGAATTGGTTGAAAACGAGAAGAATCAGAGGCAGTCAGCTGGTGCCAAATTTTGGAGCAAACATTTTTCTTTCTGGATTTAAATAATTGCATTGCATCCCCAGCTCTGGTTCTCCTCTAAAATCAGCCCCAAATGACATTTGGCAGGCTAACGATGGTCTGGTTTTCTCCCCCTCCGCCCTGTGGGGCTTTCTCAGAATATTTTCCTCAACGTCTGGGTAGCTGGCTTTTAAACCGGTTCATTTTTTTTTTTTTTTTTTTTTGGTTCGGGTCTCAAATTTTATTAAATTTAAATTTTATTCCATTTCAGGCTCTAAAATCTCCAAAAGTGGCTTTGAAAGTGAACAGGTTTTGGCATGTTGGAAATAGGTTACCTCCAACGCAAATAAAAGAGTCTAGCTTCCGAGGACAACAAGACTCCAAGGGTTGGGAGAATGCGTGGGGCAGTTAGAGACCCATGGCATAGAAATGGTCAGAGACCGATTTAAAAGCACATATATTTTAAATGAAACATTTTGTGGACGTATGGAACCAATAGCGTTGCCAAAAATCTCAATTCTGGGGATCAAGTCTTAAGAGCTCAACTTCGCTCCGACTACCCAAGGTGATTTTTAGCAGACAAATGAAAGCTCCTTTCCTCTTTCTAGTCTAAGGGGAATCTTAATACATTTTTAAATTATTTGGCATTTTGAATTAATTTTCTTAGAATGAAACGAGATTCTTAAATTGGGATCTTGTAGAGAAAAGACAGCCAGGTAATTAGTGAGCTGATCTCCTTTTCTGACACACGGATGAAGCGGGGGGAGTTGAACTCCAACCAAGGTGCCCACAAAATCTATTTTAGAGCAAAAATTTCAAAGTAAGCAACACCATCTGTTCTTTAATTATTTCTCCTTATAAAAAAAGTCGCTAGATTTATTTGGGTTACTTAGTTGGAAAGAAATGTCTTGAAGACGCTCGGAACTGGGGCTATTAAAGGCAGATTGTCGGCGCTTGTTTGCTAGGCATCGAAGAACTCAAAATAGTCAGGGCAGCTAAGAGCTGCCTTGCTTTTCCAATACAGCTTTGCTCTCAGTTAGGCATGGTTATCTGGCACCTGGGGGACCGTCCGCTGCTGCCCACATTGAGGGACATGGGCTGTGGGATTGAGCGGAGGGTGTATGCTCTAGCAGGACAGTCGGGGTGGTGGAGTGTAAAGCTTCCCCATTCCATCAGCTGATGGAGCCTGCCCCCCAGAGTGGGGTTAGGCCACTGGGGGGGGGCAGGGTCCTCACCACCCATCCATCATCCATCCACCCTTTATCAATATTAGGCCCTGTCCTCGTGGAATGTAGTCTTATGGAAGAGATACCAGTAATCAAATACTCACACAGATGAGCCTGTGATTAACAACAGGGCCTGCTCTTTGGTGTCTAGACCAGCACTGTGCAACAGAACTTTTGAAAGAAATGTTCTAGGTCTGTGCTGTCCAGTATGGTAGCCATGAGTATTGAGCACCTGAAATGTGCCTAGTATGACTGAAGAACTACTGTTTTAAATTTTATTTAATTTTAATTAACTTTAATTTAAATAGCCGCTCGAGGCTTGTGGCTTCTGGCCTGGATAACACAGGATCAGCAGCAGCGTCACCTGGGAACTTGTTAGAAATGCAGACTCCCAGGCCCTACCCCAGACCTGCTGAATCGGGAATCTCTGTGAGTGGAGCCCAAGACTCTGAGTTTTAACAATGCCCCCAGGTGACTTTTATGCAGCCTTGCTGTAGAGGGAAGGTGGCTGTGGATATGACGCTACGATGCGATTCAGGGGAGGGTATGTCATGGAGTAGTGGAATTGGACTTCAAATTAATAGAAGGCTTCCCAGGAAAAGGGATGATAGAGCTGAGAGCGAACTGTGAGTAACTTGGTGGAGATGGTGGGCCTGGCATGTGGGAGGGTGTTAGTCATGTTGATAGTGGTGTACAATTCATCACCCCCAGGAGGGCTTGGCACATTTGATGAACTCAGGAAAGACCAGTGTGTTGGAGCACAGAGAAGGGAGGTTTGTGAACTGAGGTTAGAGAGGCTGGCGGATAGAAGAGCTGGTACTACCAGCTGTGTGATCCTGGACTAGTGTCTTAACCTCTCTGAACCTTGATAAAAATGGAGATAACCATGCTTCGCTACGTACTTATCTAATAGGGTTAGAGGACAGTTGGGTTAAAACTTCATGTGCAGATAACAACCACTGGGATAAGTGGATGGTCTTCTTTTTTTTTGCTGTGTTGGTTCTTCGTTGCTGCTCGTGGGCTTTCTCTAGTTGCAGTGAGCGGGGGCTACTCTTTGTGGCGGTGCGCGGGCTTCTCATTGCGGTGGCTTCTCTTGTTGCGGAGCACGGGCTCTAGGTGCGCGGGCTTCAGTAGTTGTGGCTCTCGGGTTCTAGAGCGCAGGCTCAGTAGTTGTGGTGCATGAGCTTAGTTGCTCCACGGCATGTGGGATCCTCCTGAACTAGGGTTTGAACCCGTGTCCCCTGCATTGGCAGGCGGATTCTCAACCACTGCGCCACCAGGGAAGTCCCTTGGTGGTCTTCTTTTAAATTTATTTTCTCTTGTTCTTGAACTACTCTTTCCCCAGTTCTCCTACCTCCAGGGTCATAGCTCAGCCTGAGAATCTCCTTCCCTGCCAACATGGCTCTACCCAGCTCTTCTCGTTCAGGCTAAGGCACGTGGTGGTCCCTGTGGCTCTGGGGCCCACACCCTGGTTCGGGGTCGGGGATCCACGTTCCAGTTCCTGCTCTGCCTCCTGGGAAATCCTCTCCAGGCCTCCGCTTCTCTTTATTGAGTTGGTAATCTTGGAGGCTCCTACCAGAGCCCTCATCTGGAAGCCCAGGATGGGCCAAGAGAGTGGACTTCTGCAAGTGTGTTTTAAAATCAGATGTAACCAAATGCCTTTGGGGGAAAGACTTCATAATAATTTTAGCAGCATCTTTTCTGTTGTCTAGACCTAAGATCAGCATTTTAGGGAAAAGTGTTGAGATAAACTTTCCCCTGCCTCCCCTGCCCTCCCCTCCCCACTGCCAGGACTCCATGCACCCTCCCCGCACAGAACGTCAGGTGGCTGGAGCCTTAGCCGAGCCCCAGCTATTTGGCAGCTGAAAGTTTTGTCCCTGGAAGATGCCAGACTTATTTCGAGATCACAAATGTGGTGGATGCTTCGCTTTTGGAAAGACACCAAATGTCTGATCTCAGCGAGGGGATGGTATTTTGGGGGGACCTTAGCAGCTTCTTATCTAAAATACACATGTGCTTTTCTTCCCTCTCAGAAACCTTTCCAGACAACTGTGTCCCCCAGCACTTGGGAGAGTGCCTCGAGCGTAGTTATTGCTCAGTTTTGGTTAGTTATTGCTGTTGTTGTTTTTTACTATTGTTGTGGTTATTATTAATTTCTGTTTTTCCAGGACTGAAATGTTGCTCAGGTCTCTCCTCTAGACAAAGACATTTACAATGAACTGTTTGGAATCTTCTTTAAAAGAATATCCTGGGAGAGCACTGTTGACTCAAAGGAATGAATAGCTAATGGTAGAATTTTAACCACCTGGGTATGACATTGATTTGTAGGGGAAGATACCTTCCAAGCGCTTCTCATGTCATTTTTTTTTTTTAAAGAATGTGAAAATCAATTCCCAGCAGTATCATGGATAAGCTATCTTCTAAAAATATTTTTACTTAAAAAAAAATTTATTTATTTATTTTCTTTTTGGCTACGTTGGGTCTTCATTGCTGCGCGTGGGCTTTCTCTAGTTGTGGTGAGCAGGGCCTACTCTTCGTTGCAGTGCACGGACTTATTGCGGTGGCTTCTCTTGTTCTGGAGCACGGGCTCTCGGCACGCGGGCTTCAGTAGTTGTGGCTCGTGGGCTCTAGAGCGCAGGCTTAGTAGTTGTGGCGCACAGGCTTAGGTGCTCCAGCGGCATGTGGGATCTTCCTGGACCAGGGCTCGAACCCATGTCCCCTGCATTGGCAGGCGGATTCTTAACCAATGCGCCACCAGGGAAGTCCTCTCATGTCATTTGACTCAATGCCGAAAAACATACTCAGGACCAACGCTGAAATGCTGGAATGGAGGTTGCAAACTGGTTATCCAAGGACCACATCCAGGGCCAGAATATTTTGTTTTATTGGCTGCTCAGGTTTAATATTTGTTTGGAATTAGAACGTAACACTTAAAATTCAGGAAAGTTTGTACAAAAATCCAGATTTAGGGTATTTCTTCAAAGTAATCAAAAGATCTGGCAGCACTGGCTCTGGTTTCTGCGCAGCAGGGGTTGGCTGGCTCTGCGCGTTTCCACAAGGTCACGTGTGCTGTAGAAGGCCACAGTTCCCACTGCTCCCTGTTGTATCACAGTGAGCCCTCTTCATCCCTCTCTGGTACCTGTTTGGCCCTGGAGGCCTCAGGCAGTGCCAGCGCTCTAAGGGTTAAATGAACTGTGGCAATGACAGCTCCTGGTCCAGCCTTGCTTCCTATTTGCTGTGTGACTTTGTCCCAGTCACACCATCTCTCTGTGCCTTAGCTTGCCCATCTGTCCAGTGGGACATTAGACTGGATCAGTGGTTTCCCACTGTTCCTGGATGAACTAGCCAGACAGAGGCTGAGAAGTGGGGTGCTGGGCCCCCAGTTCTCTTTCCTCTTTTATGAATTAAGGTTATGCATTAGCCGTCTCCTGGAAAGGTCAGGGAGCTCCATTGCTTAACAAAAGTTGGGAAACTCCCAGAGTACTTCCTGTTCTGACTCTGTATCAGAGTCTGTCTTTGTCCAGTTGTTGCCCAGGGGCTTCTTCTTATTTTTTTTCCAGGAGTGGTCAGAGGTGTCAGGGCAGGGAAGGGATAATAATAGTTTTACTAATAATACCTGTATGGGAAAAGAACCTAAAAAAAGTGGATATACGTATATGTATTGATATAACTGATTCACTTTGCCATACAGCAGAAACTAACACAACATTGTAAATCAACTGTACTCCAATAAAAATTAATTTAAGAAAAATAATAATGGCTACCTTTACTAAGCAACATTATTCTCCCACCAAGGTAGGTTCTCTTCCCCAGTCTTGCAGATGAGGAAACTGAGGTTAAGAGAGGTTGGATAACTTGCCAGAGGTCACCCGGCTGTGGGCCTGGGTTTGTTTCATTCCAGACCCTGAGGCCCTGACCGCGTGCTGCTCTACCTGCATTGGCTGGGGAGGGGGCGTTCTGTACACGTGAAAGAGAGATGCCCAGCCGCAGAATGGAGACCACTGCTCTGTGGCTGCTTCGTAAGAGACCCAGGCGCCTCCTGCCCCATCCCTCTCCCTGGCCATCCACACTCCCAGGGAAGTCTGGCCTCCTCCTGGCTCCCTGCTCACACACCGTGCCTCCTTCCGTCAGAGCCCCGTCTTGGGCCATGCTCCTGGGTTCAAAGTGGGTGGAGAAATGGGGTACTGAGCCTGTCAGTCTGTGAGCTCTTGTGTGTGTGTGTTTATTTTAAAATTTTTTAAAATATTGGCTTACAAAACTGTCTGGATCAAATTGTATAGCCAAGCCAGTTAAGTCGGTTGTTGAGAAAAATGGAGGTCTGGGGGGAGGTTTTGGTAGTTCTCAGGACCACTCGTTTCCTGCCTGAGCCTTAGGCTGCCCACCCGAGAGAGGGAAAATCATGCCTCTGTCCTTGTTTGCCCTCCAGACCCTGCACCACGGTTGGCAGAATTTAAGTATAACTTAGCAGGGCTCACGACATGCTGGGCCCTTCATTTACACCATGGGGAGGCAGATTAGTCACGTCCAGGTTACAGGTGGTGCTTCAAAGGGCTGGGTTACGAGGCTGGCCCGAGGCCCCACAGCTGCTGAGGGTTAGGCTGTGACCATGGGCCAGGGCCTCTCTGCCCCAGATCTCGGCCCCTGGCAGCCTTCAGCTAGACCGTGGGCACAGCCTCTCACCTTTCCTGGTAGTGTTGCGTCCTGCGTCCTCCGGGGTTTCCGGGAGGAGGTGGCGGGGCTTCAGCTACCCCTGCTGATGTCCTCGAGTCCAAGGAGCTGTTTGCTTGCTTCCTTCAGCTTCCTCCGGGGAAGCCCAAGTGAGGCCTCCTCTGGACTTTCCAAGTCGTTTAGGTGGGTACGAGGCGTGCAGAGCCCTGGTTCCTGTCTAGAGAGCGCTTTGTCTTTCTGGGGGTGGGTTTCTGGGTGGGGGACGTTGGTGGGACCATCCCGATGACCTCAGCTACTGTGATGCTTTCCTGGCCATCAGGGTTCAGTGGCTGCCAGAACAGAAATGAACTCTGGACAGCTCAGGTCAGAAGGGAGTTGAGTGGGAGGATAAGGGGAATGAACAGAAGGAGAAACAGGACCCAGGCAGGGTAGCCTCGGAGATGAGCCGAGCAAGATGGGGTGGCTGTTCTCTTCAGGGAACGGCCCCTGCGGTCAAAAAGCCTCCGCTGGCTCCATCTCCAGTGCTGTTTTGCTCAAGGATCCGTCTCTGAGAAGATCTGAGTATCTAGCCTGGCTGTGTCCCAGGGGAAGGCAGGGCATTTTGACTGACAGTCCATCGAGGTCCAAGTGGGTGAGAGATGGCTCCTCAGGGCATAAGACGCATGCCGAATTAGAGGCTGGGGCAGTAGGTACCTAGTGGGCAGCAGCCTGCCTGACTTCATGTGGCCCTGGTAGGTTGTCCTGCTGTCTTGGAAGGTCTAGCAGTCCGGGGTCAGGGTCAGGGTGGGCTGAGGGCGGAGTGGGCGGTTGCCCATTAGGCTGGCTTTGGATCATGGGGTCGGATTCACCCAGTCATGACGTCTAGGGCATCAGGATGGGAGGGCCCCTGGGGGAAACCCCGTGTAGCAGTGCACAAAGGGACAGAGAAGCCAAGAAGGACAGGAGTTTCCCCAAAGTCCCACAGCCTAGCAAGGCCAGACCTGGGGAGGCGACCAAGAGGGGATGACACAGCATTGCTTCCCAAAGTGCGTCTGGGTACCCCCGGTGGTGTGGCAAGGGACTTTAAGTAGAATACATATAAACATGAAAAAAACCTAATTGTTAATGAATGCACAAGGCACAAAGTTAAATACACCCCAAGCCACCCACTTCCCCTCCTTGGAGGCCACTCATGTTACTAGGTTCTTGTGTCTAGTTCGGGAGCAGTTCCATGTATGCGCACACATGTGAGCAATGTATGCATTTTCTCTCTCCTCCTCTATGCAAATAGAAGCACACTATACAGCTCCTCAACTTTTTCACCAATCTGTTAGATGTGATTCCAAATCAGTTAATTTAGTGCTTCCTCAGTGCTTTCTAAGTTAGCTTTTTATTGTTAAAGTTTCACATACCAGTCATAAGTGCTCAGCTCAGTGAAGTTTCATAATGTGAGCATATCTGTGTAACCAGCATCAGATCAGGAAGCAGCCTGGCCAGCTCCCTGGAGCCTGTCCCCTGCCCCCATGCCCCTTTGGGCACCTAGGGTAACGGGCATCCTCACACGGACATTTTAGGTTTGAATACCTGTGTATTTATTTTAATGTGTTTTTGAAAAAACTAAACCAGCCCATCCAACTTGAGATTTCCCAGGTATTACTGCTTTGGATGAAGAGTCTTGTGCTGGACCCAAGGCCCTTGACTTGGGGAGACATCAGAATCACTCGGGTGCTCAATTCCAGGAGTGATGATGGGACAAGCCTGAGGTTACCCTGGGGCCATGGGGGCCTTGTCTCCTCCAGCTGCTGCCCTTAACCCCAGCGGGCCCCCCCACCCATTTCCTACGAGACATTGGTCATCTGGTCTGGAAGCCCCTGTAGGACAGGCAGGGAAACTGAGGGAAGTAGCTTAACATCTTAGCCTAGTACGTCCCAGTCTATACCAGTACATTTGCTCTGTCCTCTCCCAGTCAGGCACTGGGTACTTGGACCCTGTAGAACAGAACCAGGTGGAGGGGGTACGTGGATGCCTGGGAGCCAGGACCCTCTGACCCAGTGGTGTGGTGTGGGGTTTTAGAGGGTCCAGTAAGCCTGGTTTGAATCCTAGCTCTGCCACTTGTTGGCTGTGTGACCGTGGATAAGTGTTTTGACCTCTCTGAGCGTAGGTTTCCTCACTTGTGAAGTGAGGATGGTTAAAAACTTCCCCGAAGGGTTACTGTGAGGATTCTACGAGCCCACTGTGTGTTAAACACCCAGTCCAGTCCTTGGTGTTCATGCTCAGTGAACAGTCATGCTTGTCACAGTTTCAGTGATTGTGCCACAGGGAGGTCTTCTCCCTGTTCTCAGGCTAGGAGCTGCAGGGGAAGAGGGAGAGGAGAGCGGGGACAGAGGTCCACTGCCCCTGTGGCATCCATCCCAAATGAACAAATGGTTCTCAGCGGGGCCTGGGGAACGGAATCTCTCCCTGGCTGTGGCCAGCCGGCCCCAGGGCAGCTGTCCTGTTCCCAGATCTGGGGTTCCAGGCTGGGTGGCTAAGGCAGGCAGGTTGGGCGGGGGCTGGGCAGCTGACAGAGCGAGGAGGCCAGCTGCAGCCCTGGAGTGGAGCAGAGAGCCAAACCAGGCCTTAACCCGTTCTGTTCCTCTGGGGACGGCTGCTCTTCCAGGCCCCTTCCTTTCAACTGCCTCATGTGCCCTGTGAGTTCCTTGTTAGACCAGGGGTCTCCAGCATGCAGTGCAAGGATGCTGTCTGGCCTGTGGGAAGTTTATTGGGCCTGTTGGAAAATTTGCAGTGATTCATATAAACATTCAGATCTCTGGCCTTCCCAGAAAGGCCAGAAGATCTGACCCACTGAGCATACTCTGAGTGGCAGCTTTGATTGGCTGGGAGGTGGGTCATCCACAACCCAACTCTCCCCCCGCCCCCCAATAGTCACCTCTGGTCCCCCTGTGGCCATTTGAGATCCTTGTCTAGAAAAGCTGGTCAAGGTCATCTCTAACCTCCTCTCCTATCTGAGCCTTAAATTCCCCGGGGGTCTCTCTATCTGCTTGACCCCCTCCCATGCCAGCGGCCTCATTACTTCCTGAGCAGACCTTCCCTCGTAGCCTCTGCTGAAAGAATCCTATCTGTTCCTTTTTGAAGTCTCCCTGTAGTGACTTCTGCTGGCTGGTGCCGGTTTGACCCCTCGAGGCCGCATGGCAAGCTCTGTCCCTCTTCCCTGTGACAGCGCTTCAGTTGCCTGAAGACAGCTCTGGGGTCCCCCTGTGCCTGCCCCTCTGGGCTGAACAGTGTCTGTTCCTTCACTTTGCCTCCTAAAATGTGGTTTCAAGACCCCCCGTTACCCTGGCGCCCCTCTTTGGCCACCTCCCCGTGGGCCCGTGGACTTCTTGCAGCTGGCTTTCCAGAGCCACCCTGCACAGCGGAGGGCTGTGAGGACACAACTGGGGTTCCACTTCTATTTTAAAAAAAAGGGAAATGTAATGCATAGAAAGTGTTCCATAAGGCCAGCCGCCCCAGAATACCTGCAACGTTTGCAAGGAGGGGCATCCTGGGACAGTTTTATTTTTCTTTGTACGCCCACGTGTCTTTAAATTTTTTTCCCCTACAATCTGGGGAGTTAAAAGGGTAAAAAGCTAAGGGCTTGGGGTGACTTCACTTTAACCAGCTGGTAGTGATTGCCTGCCGAGGCAAGGCCCTGGCTGGGGGTGAGGACAGAGAAGGAGGCAGCATGGGGCCCTGGCTTGGAGGAGCTCACAACCTAGGGCAACCTCGCGTGCTCAAGTACCCCAGCTGAGTGTGGCGAGAGAGGACTGGGGGAACCAGAGGAGGAGGGGTGGAGGGAGGACGGGGGTCTATTTACCCAGGGGTCTGGAAAGGCCTCTTGGATAGTAGAGGTCAGGTGGGGCCTCCAACGTGGAGGGGGGCGTTTTAGGTGATGGGAGCAGGAAGGCGTGTGGATGCATGGGCTGGAGCGTGGATGCATAAGCTAGGGAAGGGTCTTTAGGGGCAGAGGGACTGGGGCCGGCTGGTGGCAGGCCCTGGATGCAGACAGAGGACTCTGAAGGTTGTTCTGAAGGGGACAGCATGACAGCAAGAGTGGTGATGATTGGAATAGCTGCGGTGTGCTGTCTCTGGAGACAGAGCTGGGCTGCTGGCTTTCCTCATCTGCAGCTGTGTGACCTTGGACAAGTCATTTACGATTCTTAAGCCTCGGTTTTCTCATGGGAAACAGGATAAGGGGGCTATGAGGATTAAACAGACGATTGCCCCCAAAGTGCTTAGCCTTGTGCCTGGCACCTGGGGCGCCCTGATGATATTCTGCTCTCTACCTATCACGGGTCTTCAGCGGGCTTCTGGGTGCTTTTAAGCCTTATACTGAGCTTATCATGCTTATAACTGTCGATGATGAGTAGGGGCTGGTATTTCTCCCATTTTACAGATGTGTACACTGAGTCAGAGGTGCAGGACCTACACCTAGGCCTGCTGGGTTCCACGTCTGGGCTCTTTCCACTACACCGCCCCCTCTCAGAAGGTTAGGGGGTGGGCTGCCTGTCTTGGGGTTTGTGCCTGGCCCAGATGCCTTTCCAGAGCATCTGGTTTCCAGAGAACTCTTTTTAGCCTAATGAGGAGGGGCTGCAGGGCGGGTGTGGGGTCTGTTGGTGGGTACTGGGCCATGTGGAGAACTGCCACCATCTTCTGTTAGCAGCTCAAGCATCCGTCATGGGCAGGTAAGTTGGAGTCTTGACCTCGGCTCCCATGGGGGGCTCCCTGGGCTGGAATATTGGGAAGAGGGGCTGCAGGCTTCTGTTTTTGCCTGGCCCTCAGGTCTTTTGGTGCCCATCCGGCCTGGGTACGTTCATCTCTTTGGCAGGGCCGGGCTGGGCTTCAGGGTGATTTCCCTGTCCTTGGGGTGCTCTGGGGCCTCCAGGTCTGAAGAGGGGCCCAGGGGACCGTTGAAATGACCACTGCCCAATTCTCCATTCCAGTAAGGAAGCGCCGGCTGCATTAGCTTCTCGGAGCGCTGCCTGTTCCTCCACAACCCCCAAACCGGAGCGAGTGATCAGCCGTGACTAGCACAGTGGGCAATGCTAACAGCAAGGGCGCTCTGGCAGGTCCCTGGAAAGAGCCCAGCCTTGGAGTCCGGGCTGGGCGGGACACCCGCGTGTGAGCCGCAGGCTCTCCACTCCCTGGGCCTCAGCTTTCTCCTCTGTGACATGTGACACAGGGGGTTGCCCATCCTGGCCCAACACCCTCAAGAAGAAAATGTGATTCCTTCACGGTGTGAAGGTGTGTCGAATGCAGTAAACCTCCATGCGAACGCCACGGCTTTGTTTGTGGAGGGACCCTGTGGGGAGGTCTCTTAAGCTAAGACCACCACCACCACCCCTGCCCCTTGGTGGGCACCATCTATTGGGCTTTTACTGAACATCTGATGCCATGCTCTGCATCGTCTTGTGTCATCTCATCGCCTTGCAGTACCTCTGAGGGCTTGATAGTCGCACCACCCCATTTGACCTGTGAGAAAAACCGAGAAGAGCCGTAAACCGCTGCTGGGTTCTACCCCAGCTCGTTAGTGGTAGAGCCAGGCCTCGGAGCCAGGGTCCGCCCGATTACCAACCCTGTGCTCTCAACGACTGGAGTTTCCCGATGGGGAGACCGCACAGGCCAAATACAGCGATGAGCTTCCTTGCAGAAGCATGAATAAGAATGGAAACCGAGGCACCTAGGCCAGAGAGCTGGGTGTGGCAGGGCAGGACCGGGGGCCCTCGGGCCGAGCTCTGTGCCGTAGAGGCCCCTCAGTGGCCGTCCACAGTGGGGCGAGGAGCCTGCGAGCAAGTGGACGTGCCCCCGCTTCCAGACTGCTCTGCAGGTCCCCAGGACTCCCCCTGCCCGAGTGGCCCCAGGCTGCCCTGGGCATCCGTGGGACTCTTCCCGTGTTTGTTTCCCCTGGGGTCCACGGGGGCCTTCAGGGTGCACATCCCCAGGGTCAACGAGGGGGTAAGGAAGGGGGTGGGACCCGGGCAGGGTTTGGACCTGTGGGTGCCTCTCTCAGCGAGGGACGGAGCTGCGGGTGGAAGAGAAGGGGGTGGGCTGTGGGCTGTGGGCGAATGTGAGAGGGGGCCCGAGTGAAGGGCCGGCCGGGTGCTGCCAGCGGGACGGCTGAGCCTGCCTGATGGGCAGTGGGGGAGCTCCCGTGTTTGCCCTGCTGTGAGGCCCTGGTGGCCAGTCCTGCTCCAGACTCCTGGACCTTACTGCCGGCCTTGGGAGCATGCTTCAGGGGCCATGGGCCTTGGTAGAGGCATTGAAATTAGTCCACAAGAACAGGGAGCATGGATGGTTTTCTCTGGCCGTATGAACCCACCAAGAGGGGCCCCTTTCCCACCCAGGAGCCAGGGCGCGTGCGGAGGCAGGAGAAGTCGTCACATCTGTACGCGCAGGTGCAGGATGGAGACCTGGGGCCTCGGGAGCCTTTCTCACGGATGTTCCTTTCTTCCTGCCATCCATCCTTCTCTCACCTTCCTCAGGGTCTGGGGGCGGGGAGACCTGGCTGTGAATTTTGGTTCCACTACCCACGAGCTGCACCATGTGTCACCTGAAAGCTCTCTGAGCTTCTTGGCCTGGTTGAGAGAGCTGCTTGGGATACTGCGAGGAGCCTGGCCCTGGCAGGGCACGTGGGGCGTGTGCAACAGCTCAGCCTACCCTGAGTTGCACGGAGCAGCCGCCCGAGGGTCCGGGCCGGCCCCTGCCAGCAGTGAGCCAGATGTGCTTTTTTGGGTGGGGCGGGGGAGCTTCTCTGCGTGGGTGTCCTCGCATGATGTGTGGGCTGCTATGTTTTGATCCAAGGGAGCCAAACTGATTTTCCTGGCCCATCTCTCCTCCATCCAAAGCAGAAAGTTAAATAAACACAGCCAAGTATTATCACAGGACGGGAGGAAAATGAACTCGGTCCCCATGGGCGGCCACATCTGGCAAGTGTTGGGCCTCTCAGGACTGTGGGATGAGACAGATGTGGTTGCGGGTAGGAAGGGCTCAGTATACCCTCTACCCAGCCGTGAGCCTTTTTCCAGGGCTCTGTGCCAGCCTCGGGGCCTGGGGGCTGCAGGCCGCTTGCCTTCATGCTTTGCTGCAGCCTTTGCTGTCCACCTGGCCCCTTCTGGGGCCTTGCCTTTGGTGGGGCTCCCCCTGCGTCTTCCTGAGGCTGGTGTTGCCTGGCCCAGCTGGGTGCTTGCACTGGGAAGTGGCCTCAGGCTGGTGTGGCCCACGTGCTCGGGCTCTGCCTGGTGCAGGGAGTGACCGGGCACACTTGGGAAGCAGCTTCCTTGTCCAGATTTTCCGTCCCCCACTCCAGGCCGTGGTGGGCCCACGAGCTAAAAGCTGGGGGAGAGTTTGTAGTTGGCGTATCCCCTGCCACCGTCTGCTCAGCATGACCCTTAAATGAGCTTAAATGGGCTGGGTGGATTTCTGGGGTTCCACGTAGGACAACTGCAATGCACTTTTGGGGTGGGAGGAAATGAACACGTGTGCCCCCCCTTCATTTATTTATCAAAGTCGCCCAGCACTGCGCATGCCTGTGGTCCTCAGAATGTGACATTCTGCATTCCTGAGTCCTGTGGTGATACAGGTGGTTGATAGGTGAATGAGTTTTTTTCGTCCATACTTACATATTTATTCCACGATTAGGAAAATGTTACTTTATATATTTATTCTAATAGCTATTAGAAATTTGTTCCTAGCACACCAAATGTGTGATTTTGTGAGTAGCGCTGCCTAGAAGGAGGCTGGAAGATAAGGTATTTAAGTAAAAGAAGGGGGTTGATATGAAGAAAAGCATCGGTCACACTCGGTGTGACAGGTGGTGTGACTTGGCCAAGCTCCCAGGGGAGGTCTGGGGAGGCCCTGCCGGCTCTGGGGACCAGACGGCTCAGGAGGGCGAGCCCAGGGGGACTCCTGCCCTACCCCGAGATGGTCATCCTCTCAGGAACTTTGGGCAAGTTTGGATGATGTAAGGCCCGCCTTGGGGAGATCAGCTGCCAGATGGAGGTGCTCAGGGCCCCCTGAAGGCCTCCATGTGCATTCTAACCACGGTGGGTGGGCAGCGGCGCTGAGCTGAGGGGCACATCTGCGCCAATGAAATGTCCCCCTCCCAAATCAGACTTATTTAAAGTATTGACTCTTTAAACTGCAAAGCGTTATGATTGCCCCTACCCCAGGGACATCCCTGTGGAATTACATGTTAGGAAACGGTCATTACAGTTCATTCCTGTGGAAGACTGGGGCTTTTGATATGAAGAAAGAGATGGAGGCTGGTCTGTGTTTCCAAAATGTAATGAAAACACTAACACACACCCGCGCGCATGCACACATGCACACGTACACACGCACCAGTTTTCAGTAACAGACTCGGTTTCCTCTTTGCTTGTGTCTAAGATAAACCACATGTATAACAAGGTACTGACATTTATTTATAGTATGTTAGCACAGAGGATAAGTTGTTAAGGGGTCGTAAAAAAATATTAGTCTCTACTTTATGGTGCTATTCTTTAAGTGAAAGTGGAAAAAAGGCAAGAGAGTGGGATTCTGGTCTCACCCCCTCCTTTCTTCCCGCCCTAAACAGCAAACAGAACTGGGCAGATGCCGTTCCCTTCTCCCCCGAGTGAGGGGCGGGGGCCCCAGGCCGATGTTCCCTGACCCCGTGGCCCTGGTGCCCACCTTCACGTCCCCAGCGCTCAGTGGGCCGCTTCCATGCACCCCTTTGTGTGGGGTGTTATTTCCGCCCCTCCGTGCACGGCAGAGTGTGCCCTCGGCTTTGTCACCTTCCGTCAGAGTTGGACAGCTGGTGGGTGAGAACCCAGTGTTGCCATCGAAACAGGATGTGGAGCCAGACCCCGTCGTAAATTCACATTTATATGCTGCATGTTTCTGGTTAATGAGACCGTGCAGGGGCGACTGTATGAAATGAAATATATATATGAACAGGGATATTAACCTCAGGAGAGACAGGATTAAGCATGAGGGCAGCCTGGGGGGCCTGGAGCTCTCCAAGTGCTAAGGCCCAGGCAGGTGGGTTCCCAGAAAGGGAATTTTCAGGAAACATCCCAACCCTGAATGGTTTTTCTGGGAGCACAGACACAAGAGTCTTTTTTAGCATTCTCACTAGGTTCCGGGCACTGGGCTAAGCCCTTTACATGTGTTATTTCACTTTGTCTTCAAAACAAACGGGAATTTTATTACCCCCACTTTATGGGTGTGGAACCATGACTGAGAGGCCGAATCCAGGCCCTGGGGAGTGTGGGTGACTGACCTAGGCTGACACCCCCAACGTTGACCTCGCAGACTGGGCTCTGGAGGGTTGCAAAAAGAGGAGTCATTTCAACCCCACCTTCCCCGTCAGCTGTGGCTTTTCTGAGGCAGCACAGGAGGCCTGGGAACCTCGGGCCGTCAGTTACCATTTGTTCAGCACAGGCTGGGAGGCGTGTTGGGTTGGTGGTAGCGTGTGAGCTTTGGGGCCACGTGAGATTTGGCTGCGAATTTGACCTCTACTTCCCATTGCTTGTATAATTTAGCCCAGTTAAAAAAAATCATTTAGGTCCTGGTTTCGCCATCTGTGAAATGGGCACCATCACCCTTTGTCAGGTCACTGGGAGGATTAAACATAAATGTGATGATGTGTGTGAAGAGCGGTAAGTGATTGTCGTTTCTAGTGTCACTGATATGTGTAGTCTTGTGCCAAGTGAGCTGGTGGTCAGGCTGACCCTGGAGAAAGAGGAGACACAGGGGGTCTCCCTAAAGGGGCCGAGAGTACAGTTGGGGGCAACACATGCTGTAGGATCATTTTTCTTTGCCAGGCACCTGAGTGTTGGGCTCAGGACCATGTGCCTTATAAACACCTTCTTATTTTATCCTCAGAGCTACCTTGCAGGATTGTTATGCACAGAGAGGTTACTTCATTTGTCAGGGTCACACAGCAAACCATGGCACATGGGGATTTGATCCTAAGGCGTCTTTCTTTGGCAATAACGCTGCTGCAAAGGAGGCTAACGTAAGTCCAGGGCCAGGGTGGTCAGGGAGAGATTCTTGGAGGAGGTGAGCCTGAGCTCTGGGCAGTGTTTCTGACCAGGGAAGAAGGGTGGTTATGTAGCTGGTGGTCAGGCTGACCCTGGAAATTTGGGCAAGAAGCTTGAAGCCCTTGCAGAATCCAAAGTAGGGCTGGGTGGGGCCTGGTGGGGTTGCCTCAGATTCCCCCGAGTTTATATCAGTATATTTCCTTGTTTAGGCAAATGCAGTTTGATTTGATTTTCCTGAACTTCATCTTTGAGCAGGAAATGTTTTATTTACATTAAAAAAGAGACCCACAGACTTTAGAAATTTTTATCCATGAATATCAGTCTTCCTAAAATAAGATTTACATGTCAGTGTAAAAGGAAATCAGAATTTTATCTGCAGTTGGAGTAGAAACTCATCCTAGCTCTAGGCTTCTCTGGAGCTATGACTGTGGACAGGAAGAACCCATGTCAGAGCGCTGAGCTGTGGGATGTGGGTGGGAGTTGGTCCCTGCTGTCCTTTCACCTTTCCTAGCTCCGACCCACTCCTTCATGCTACACTCTGGGTCCTTATTGTGTCCACTTGTTTTTGTCTCTGAGATTGGGATTCATTTAGCATCTTCCATCATACCGTAGTTTGTTCATCCATCCATTCATTCATTCACTCAGCTGTCATTATGTACCAGCCCCCAAGGGGCACAACAGTGGTAACATTTGTCACCATGGAGTTCACGGCGTGAAGGTTGAAAGTCAAAGTCCAAGTCCGTTTTCTCATCTTTCTCATAATACCTAGCTCAGAGCTAGGTCACCTGAGGCACTCCGTGCTTATTTAAGGAGGAAAAGGCCAAATACACGTTGGCAGTATGTCTCAAAAGCCTGAAAATCGGCAAACTCTTTGTCCTAGTAATCCTGTTTTGGGGAACTAATTCTAAGAAAAATCATTGAGCAGGCTTGCGGCCGTGTTTTATGTGTGTGGATGGCTTTGCAACGTGGCTTCTCTTACAGCCGAAAACAACTAGCAGTGGCCTAGGTGTCCAGCAACAGGACATTGGTTAAATTAGTCCTGGAGCCTCCTATGATGGGACTCAGGCCACCATTAATAACATCCGTGTTGGTCCATGTTTTTGATGTGAAAAGATGTTTATTATATATTGCTGAGATAGGAAAGCATGTTCCAGAACTGGTTGTGTTGTTCAATTGCATGTATTGTTTCAACTTTCTATAAAGTTGTGACAATGCATTTATACAGGGAAAGTTGTGCTTTTAGTTTCCCCATTTTAACTCACTCACTATTTCCTAGTTTTCTACATTGTACATGGAGCGTTTATTTCAGAAACTTTTATAACAAGAAAAAAGATGCTTGATCTAGGACACAGTAAGAGAAGGGCAGCGGTGAGTGAATTCTGGGACATGGGGCCTGAGCCTGAGCAAGACAAATGGGGTAGGTGGGGAGAGCCAGGAAGGCGCCCCTGCCCCACCCCAGCTTGGTGCCCGCCCCTCCGTGGCACTGCTTCTTTAGCTGGTGGTGTGCTACTATGCACATCTTTTCCCAGCTCCACGTTCAGCAGCGTCCTCTTCGGTAGCTTGACAGTAGCTGTGGTGGGAGTATTTCACTATAGAAAGTGGCAAACACTGCACACCAGAGCCCTTTTCCTCCCTGGACCACTGTCTTCTTAAAGATTTACCACACACCACTGTCTCACATGGTTTTCCTTCTCTCCCCAAGGACCTGTGTGCTTGGGAGGAGACCCCAGAGGATGAATTCTCTTCTTGGGCTCCCCTGGAGCTGGCACAGAGAGGGACTTACCGAAGCTTCTGTAAATTTCAATCCCTGGGGAAGAGAGAGAGAGAGAGAGAGAGAGAGAGAGAGAGAGAGAGAGAGAGCGAGAGAGAGCGAGAGAGAGCGAGAGAGAGCGAGAGAGAGCGAGAGAGAGCGAGAGAGAGCGAGAGAAGCCTGTCATTGGCTGACCGCAGTCAATGTGAACCGGAACTGCTGCTTGCAGAAGTAAAACAAAGGGGTAAATAATCCCAGTCCTGGCTCCACCTCTCCATGACCTTTGGCAAACTGCTTAGTTTCCTCATCTGTAAAAGGGGGTTAACAAAGGTACTTATCTCATAAGATTGTGTAGGCCAGTGGTTCTCAAACTCTAGCAGGCATCAGAATCACCTGGAATGCTTGTAAAAATACAGATCACCAGGCCCCACTCCCAGAGAGTCTGCATCCCTCTCAAGCTTCCAGGTGATGCTACTATTGCAGGTCTGGGGACTACATTCAGAGAAGCACTGCTCTGGGCAATTGAAAGTGTACAAAGTGCTCATCACAGCCCTGTTGAGAGCTCAGCAACACGTAGCTGCTTATTCATAGAAGAACCATGTGGTAGGGAGCATTGTCTATGAGGACTCCAGGGCTTGGGAGCTAGAGTATTCGAGTTCAGGACTTTTGTTACCTTGTCTGCCCCCCTGGGTGAGCTGTTTCTCTTCTCTGGGACTTTTCTTTCCCCTTCTGTGAAATGGGTGAGTAAAGCCTTGACTTTCAGGTAGCAGCTGAGGAAATACCTGTAAGCGCCCTCTGGTGCTGGGTGTTTGTGGCTTTGAGCTAAAGCTACACTTGGAAACATCGCTCTGGCCTTGTGAGCCCATGGGCCGACTTCTGGACAAATGTTTGGGCTCCCCGGGCTTTATTGCCTCATCAGAAATGTGGGGATTTGAGGCCTCCCTTAGGCGGCGGCGGGGAGGATTCAATGGGAGCCTGTAGGTGGGATGCTCGGCGTGACGCCTGGGGCCACTGGGGCTCAGTGAAGGTTGCTCTTCTGGGGGAGAGTCCTGGCTCTGGCCTAGATCTACTCCAGTTGGACACACCCCAAGAGTAGTGTAAGGTGTGTGTGTGTGAATGTGTGTGGTATGTGTGTGCCGTGAAGAGCTGTTTGAACGGGAGGGAAGCTATGGACCGGGACAGAGAAGGCCAATAGGTTTTTAACCCGGTTTGTTGAGCCTTTGAAGCTGCATCTGTGCCTCGTGAGAAGGAGTGCCTTGACTCATCAGCAGTGCCTGCCACGGGTGCAGGACAGGGGAGCTGGGGCAGGTGTGCCACTTGTGTTCTATCCCCGGTCTAGTGAAAAACCCATTTTACGAGGACTTAAAGAAAACTTGAAATGTTTCACATTTATTACCCTATGTTTTCCATCATCACCATCATTATCATCACCCTCATTTTCATTTTATTAGGGAAGGGTGGGAGAAAGGAATCAAATTTCTGCAGGGTTCCCCAAAATATAGATTCTGCTGACCTTGTAGCTTCTGTTCCTTCTGCAGATATCTCCCAGCTCTCCTTTGGGGTGTGTGGGGTGCAGACGGGGGGACCCGGGAGGGAGAGGGAGATGAGCTGGCACAGAAGCTGAGCCCTTGGCTGTGATCTCCAGATGGTCCCGCACTTAGGGACACCTTCCCTGCACCGTGGCGGGGACGAGAAGGCGGTGATGCCGAAAGATCCATGGCCCTCACTGAGCCCTTCCTGCGGGGGGGGGGGGGGGTAGGGGTGGATCTCGGTGGGAAACTTGATCTCACTGTTCGAGCCCTCACTCTTTACCTGCAGAGTGAAACCTGGCCAGCCACCGCAGGGGGTGAAGGGGCAGCTTGAGTTATCGCAGTAACGCTAATATTGACCGCGTGTTCGCCTTGAGCCGTGTGCTTCAGGAATACCGCTGCATTTAGTCTTCTCGACATTCCTGTGATGTGGGTACTAGTGTTACCCCCATTTTACACAGGAGGCAACCAAAGGTCAGAGCGGGTCAAGCATCCTGCCCCAGATCTGACGGCCTGTAAGTGGCAGAGCTAGGGATGGTCCTGGGGAGCCCTATTTCAGGGCCCACTCCATGAATCCCTTCATTCTATAGCTTCTCTCCAGATACCCTCATCCCACTCATCTGTCCTGCTAGATGAGCTCCGTGGATGACTTCTGGAAATGTCACTTTCCTGGTGAGGATGGAACAACTTCTATTCTGGAGTTCTTGGACTACTCCTAGAGCCCTGTGTGCTCCCTGTGTTGTAGATAAGCAAGGCAAGGAGAGAAAGGGAAGCCAGTGGCCGAGTGAGATCTAGGCTTCCTACCCCTCTGCCCAAGATAGGCCAGGGGAACAATTTATGAAAAAATTTCAGTAACCTTTCATGTTTTCATAGGTGCTGGTTCTAAAGTATGCATTTAAGGGGGAAGTTAAATATTACCAAAATTGCTGTAAAAATATATTACAAAGCAGCCGACTTGTGGACCCACCGACTATCTCTTAGTAAGTCTAGGTAACGTTTTTCCTCCAACTTTGGGACATACCGCCATTGTGTGTGTGTGTGTGTGTGTGTGTGTGTGTGTGTGTGTGTGTTTAAAAGCACTAGATCTGATGGCAGAAGGCTTCTGGTTAGGAGCGATGTTGTCCAAAAATAGATTGCTTTAAATCCTAGACCCATCTTCCTGGTGGTGAGGTGCTCAGGTGACAGGGGTGTGGACAGATTGATGGGAGGGTACAGAGAGTCTCAGCCCTTCTCGCACCCTGGCTCTGGGCAGATGCGCATGGAGGAGAATGGCAGGTGGTCTTACCTGCATCATTTAAAGTGTTAGTTTCCTCTCTTTTCAGCAAATGGCCGGGGAATCGTGGAGTTAAATTAATGGGTTTGTGATGTGACCCTGTCGCAAGGTCTTGGTTCCTCTGAGGGTCTGAGCTTGGTGTGAGGGGGCTGGCGTTGGGGGGCTTGGGTAGTTTTAGCTTTGGCTGCAGAGGGCCTGTACTCTTCCATGCCATGACTCTCCCCACCCCATCCACTGCCTGTCCCCCATCCCCACCAGAGAAGAGCCTTGAAAGTGTGGGTCCACTGGTTGAGTTTGCCCCCGACCCTGGTCATTTTGCCCTGAAGCCTGATGCCAGAGATGGTCATGGGCTATGCTTTATAGCACATCTGTGTGAATTAGAAAAAAGGCCAGCTGTGCCTTTGTGCAAAAACAATGGGTACCCCTTCCTCTGGACATTCATAGCCTTGCACCAGAACAGATAGGCTGTGGGCTAAATTTCAACCCTCTCTCACCACCTCTGCTGGGCCTCTTGTGCAGTGCACAACCTGGACATACGTACACAATAGTCTTTCCTGCTTTACACTTTCTCGTTCCTTGAGTTTGCTTAGTACTAAGTCAGGAGTGATGCTCCATTTCACGCTTGACAATGAGTCTGGGCTCTCAATGTGTCCTTTACTCTCCTGGGCCCTGGCCTGGTGTGGGTGAGAGCGTTTCCCCAAGGCTGAGCCAAGGAGAACAGCCATGTGCCCCTTGCCAGGCTCACCACCTCTGCTGGGGCAGGGATGCCTCTAGGGAGCCTCTGTCAGGCCAGGGTAGGTGCAACCCTTCCCTAAGGGTAAGGTGATCCCTGGGACAAAAACCAGCAAAGCATGGAGTGGTCCCTTCAGACCCTGGGACCACCAGCCAGAGGTGGGGCCAGCTGAGAAGACTCCTCAAATAAAGCCTTTTTTGGAGGGGCAGATTCTAGATCTTTTTGATGAAAACTATGGATCCTTTCCCCAGAGAAGCGCCTCGCTGCACACATGTCCAGAGGCTTACATCCAGGAGCAGGGCCTTCGCAGATCCTTGAAGACAGGCTGAGCAGCTGGCCTGTTGTGGATTTTGCGGTAGGGAAGGGGGCTTTTTGGGCCCTGCTGCCCTGCTGGAGGCCTCCTCTGATCCTCGGACCGATGCCTGCCTCTGCTTGTCTCTCTCGTTCACCTCCTGACACCGTCTGCCTTAGCACTTGTGCTTGAGCTTTCCTGCCTCGAACCTACACCTTGTCTGTCAACCCAGATCCTGCCTGACTTTGATCAACCTCCATGTGCGGCCCCAGTCCTGCCCTGGTTCTAGGGCCCCGTTTCCAGCCTCCCACCTCAGCCCCTTGCCTCCCCTTTCTTTTCCCTTCCGCAGCTCCATCTCCTCTGCATTTTCAAGGTAATGGGGAGCCCCGAGGAGAGGATACTCCTCCCCAGGCCAGGAGCAAGTGGCACTGGGGAGGTGGCTTATACAGGTGCTCACCTAGCACCACCTGCCCCTGCTGGAGGGTCTGTAAGTCCAGAGGCCCAGCACACAGGCTTTGGATCTCACTGGCATCTCATTGATGGTGGCAAGGTCATCCTGGTGCATAGACGGGCAAGCTGTGGGTACTCCCAGAGTAAGGGGGTTGTGGTCGCTTATGAGCCCACTGCTGAGTTGGGCAGACAGCATCTGGTGGGGCTCACAGGTGTATACACCCATGGGGCAGTCAGCCATCACAACATGTGATCCCAGAGTAGAGAGAGAACACAGAGTTCTGATCTGTCTGATGCCCTGAGAGAGCCTCAGAATCTTTCTTAACACACCCCAGGAACCATGGTGAATACGCTTTGTGCACTCTTCCATGGGAACATAGGCCCTGCACCTCCATTCCTTTCATACACACTTTGTCACGTATCCCCTCGTTTGCTGCTGCACCCCTACCCTGTGTGTTCACACTCACTCTGTGCCCCTTCCCCATGTGTATACACTTGTCCCCACGCGCCCTCCCTTTGTGTACATACTGGCCTTGTGCACCCACCCTGTGCTTACAACGCCCATCATTCACAGGAGTGGATCTCCCTGTGCTCCCCTTGAGGCTGGGCACGGCGGGGGTGTGTACTTTGGCCTCAGTGGTGCCAAGTATCTTATAAATTAAAAAGTTAGACGTGGAGTCTGGGGGAGTCCCCAGAAAGCCCCTAGCTCCCTGGCTGCCTGGGCAGCCCCTTAGGGTGTTGTCCATATTGGCCATTGTGCTGATCAAGTTTTCTCTGAGATGCTCACCCCTCGGTGTTCATCGTGCCCCTGCAGCAGAATTCCGCTTTGGGGACGGCTCCGGCCCCCCAGCAAGTGCCTGGCTCCAGCTGTAGGGGAGGCCTTCCTTGCTCTCTGCCTGCTGCCCTTGCCAGTTATCTTATTGTTGAAGAGGCCAGCCTGGACAGAAGAGGCCACCTGGAGGGGAGGAGAGCCTTCTCACGTTCAGGGTCGGGTAGCACAGGGCCTCGTGATGGTTATGGTGGGCGGTTGGGCGTCACTCTTTCTCATCAGGAGTGTTTATACCTTCAAAAAACATAATGTGGGCCAGGGGATGGGATGTCAGTGGGGTGAATGTCAGCAGTTGTAAGAAAGTGCATTCGTGCCCATGTCACTAGGCGAGTTGGCCCTCGCTGTGAGGGACGTGGTTCTGGGGATGCTGGTGTGTGATGCGGCCGTTTGCCTGTAATCATGTCTGTCACTTTGGAATTCCCCAGCCGGCGGCGTCGGGTCGCCCTCTTCCTCTTCCCACCTCTGCAGTCTTATCGTCCCAGGAAACAGAGCCTTGAATGCTCCCAAGAGCTCCGGAATAGCAGATGTTTTCTCATTCTCCTTCCCATAATGGCTGAAGCCAAATCTTAGGGAGGGAAGGATTTGGCATCCTAGGGACATCCTCCGGTTCAACGACTTGGAAGGTCACACTTCCCAACCAGAGAACTGAGTGGACCCAAGTGTGGGGACTTTTGCCCTGATACCTGGAGTACGTCGAGGGCAAAGGGAGAACTAGGGTTGTGCATCATGTCTTGGTCCTAGGTACCCACACAGATCTTGTTGACAGTGTCCTATGAAATGGTAGGCATGATGACCGTACAAATTGGCAGCAACCTCTCAACAGAAGCAATATATATATTACATTTTAAAGTAAGTAAACACTGAAATGGGAAGGAAACTGATTTTCGGGTGTGGCCCTGAAAGCTGCTCACGACTACTCCTTTCATGCACGGCCTGCTTCCGATCGCTTTAGGCGTTACCCGCCTGTGTTTCGGAGGCTGTCTGGCTGGAATCAGCTTGGGGAGTAAATCAGTTTTGCCTGCCTCGAGGTCTCGATTCGTAGTTACGAAGCTGCATATTTGAAAGCCCCACCCCAGCTGTAATGAGCTGAGTCAAACAATAGCTTTGGTCCCAACCCAGATCGTCTCTGCATTTCATTGTCTTGATGCTGAGTTTCTACTCTCAGAATGCAAACTTGGGAAAGAGAGGGCCCTTGGTTAGCATTCCTTGGCCTCTGCTCAGTGACGTGGATGTGCCCTCTTGGGCGAGCTGTTTCTGAGGGTTGAAAGAAAACATGTTCTCTGAGGCTCTATGGGGGGGCTGGTGTAAGATCACGGGTGGACAATAAAGAGGGTCAGAGTCACGCAGAGCAGGACTTGTTAATTCCGAGAGCTGTTCCAGCCCTGGCACCAAACCCACCTGGGTGCTTGAGCCACTGTTCCAGTGGATGACAGCTGTCATCCCATTGAATCTTCCCAATACCACTGTGGCTGAGGTACCATTTTTACCTCCGTGTTTGAGATGGGAGAACTGAAGCCTAGAGGTTAAACAATTTGCTCGAGGTCATATAATTAGAGGCAGAATCGGGGTTTGAAGCCGGTGTCTGACCACAAGCCAACCTGCTTGTTCCTCTCCCAGCTCGGCCGCCCGGCATGCTGTGTACCTGCCTTCTGAGGGGCAGGTTGGGGTTGCTGCGTTCCAGTCTTGAGTTGCTAGGATTCTGGACAGCATCCTCTGTACCTCAGGTGGACACAGGAGCAGCCTTCGAGATGGACGGTCCTGGGTTCCAGCCCCAGCGTTGTGTGGACTCTTTCTAGCTGTAGGACCTCCGGCACGTCACGTCACCTCTCCAAGTGTGTTGATGGGGATTAAACACACGGAGAGCAGTGCCTGGCTCACAGTGTGTGCCCACGTAGAGACAGCGTCATCGCAAAGAGAACAGGGTGGTACGTGGTGGCTTTAGCCTGCACATGTGTAGAACTTCAGAGCCCATTAAATCTGAAAAATACTGTGTGTGCACATTTTTGGCTTAAACAGAGTTCCATTTTACAAAGTCCATAACCCAGCTTTAATATTATTACATGCCCTAGACTGGGATTAATTCCAGGACAAGAGCTTTAGTATGCTGTATAGAATTTCTCCCGTGTTCTCCTAGTGCATGGCCTCCACGGCCACCAGCCTGGTCTCACACACCGGGCCGCAAGGTAGTGGGGACACCTCACCCCTCCCCAGCTTCATTCTGTGGCCTCTGGGGTGGAGTGGAGAAGTGAGTTGCTTTCTTTCTTTCTTTTCTTTTTTTTTTTTTTAAATAAATTTATTTACTTATTTGGCTGCATTATGTCTTCGTTGCTGTGCGCGGGCTTTCTCTAGTTGCGGTGAGCGGGGGCTACTCTTCATTGCGGTGCACCGGCTTCTCATTGTGGTGGCTTTTCTTGTTGTGTAGCACGGGCTCTAGGCGCACGGGCTTCAGTAGTTGTGGCACGCGGGCTCTAGAGCACAGGCTCAGTAGTTGTGGCGCACGGGATTAGTTGTTCCGCGGCATGGGGGATCTTCCCGGACCAGGGCTCTCGAACCCTTGTCTCCTGCACTGGCAGGCGGATTCTTAACCACTGCACCACCAGGGGAGTCCGGTGAGTTGCTTTCTGATGTCACTGGCCCAGGACTGCTGACCACGGAAGAGTCGACCCCAGCATGTCCTGAGGTCTGTCTGTGGGTCAGCTCTCAGTGTAGAGGATAGCACACCATGCTTTGCCAACCTCTGAGAGTCACTTGTTTGTTTCTTGGAATAATCGAGAAAGCCTTCACATCTCAGTGGTGGTCTAAGGGCTCTTGGTAGGAGGTCAGTGTCTGGAGGACCAGGAGGAGGACTGAGATGAGAAGAGTAGAGTAGTCTTCACTCTACTTCTGTGAATGTCAAATGGCTTTATCTCAAGTGGATACTCTGATTATAGATAGTAATGGCCTGTCGCACTGCGTAGAGAAAGATTCTTATGCTGTGTCTTGTTTGAGGCAGTGCTGTGATTGATCTGTGATGTCTGCCAGGGGCACAAGGATGGGGGAACCATACAGATACAGCACTTATTTGCTGTTTATGTTTTGTTCTGATTATTTTACATCTCTGTGAAACTAACAAAGGCCTCTTTTGTAGGCTTGACCCCTTTGCCCCCTGATCATGGGTATTATAGGGACCGCCACAAATGATCCTTCCTCCTTGCCCTGTGCCCCACCCCAGTGACCTGTTTGCACAGATTTAAAACTCACAGGCCCATCTCTGTTCTCTCTTTTAGTTGAAGAGGGGGAGGCCTCGGACTTCTCGCTTCCCTGGGATTCCTCCGTGACAGCATCAGGTAAATGCCCAGGGGCTGGTGGGAGAGTTGGTGGGGGTCCCGGGGGGCAGGCTCAGGAACTCAGAAAGCCACCCAGCTGGTTATGGAACATACTCTTCCTGTCACATTCCTATCTCCAGTCCAGATTACCCCATGCAACACGATTTTTATATCAGTTCCATATGGTCAATAAAATCTATTACATACAGAGACTACTATGCCTTTATTCCCCTGGGGACGGTGTTTCCATCTTGTGGGCACATTCAGATGGGCCACCACACCCCGACTACACAGGCTTTTGAAGCTCCCTGCCATGGGCGTCGCTGCACATTCATTCCAACCTAACTGCATAAAAGCCCCTTTAATAGGACATTTAAACCCCAATCAAAATCAGAATTCCTGTATTTGCCTTCCGGGAAGGGGCTGCATTGCACTCTCGGGCGTGCAGACCCGAGCCCAGGCCTCCAGGAGTTGGTAACAAGGGGAGGTCAGACTTGTGGGGTGCCTGGCCATTGTGGGGTGATGGGGGTGACTTGGTAGTCAGGGGACTTGGGTTTTGCAGCTCAGTTCTGCCCTAGCTAAGTTCCTTCCTGTGCCTCAGTTTCTCCAGCTATAAAACGAGGTGATGAATGAGGTTTTTCTCACTGTAAAGTTCTGTAATTGGGAGCTGCCTGTGGAGCTGGGGATGGGAACTGGCTTGGGGTCCTTGGGAGCTCCTGAGCGGAGAGCACGGTGCTCCTGTTGGCTCTGCATCCAGCGAGCACCTTCCTTGGCAGCAGGGCTCTGGCTTCCTGTCTGGCAGGCGCCAGGCTCTCCTGCCTTGTCTCCTGTCCCAGGATCCTGACCACCTGGCTCCGGCTCCACAGGGGAGAATCTTGGGCCTGAGAAGACCTACGAGGGAGTCATTTAGTCCCACCGCCTTCTCTTTTAGGTGTGGAAACTGAGGCAAGGAGGGAGGTATGATCTGGGTCAGTAGTTCCAAGAACGAGGTGTTAGGGAACAGGCATATGAACATTTAACACTTGAATGGTTACACGCTGAATTTGTGATTTTATGGCCATGTGTGATTTAAGATGATGCGGAAGTCATTTAAGTGAGAAAATTAAGTTGACAAAGTTTTAAGTAACAGTATGTAATGCTCGGAGTCAGCAAAAATCATGAAGGTGGCTCCCAGATGAGTGAAATTTGGGAAATGCTGGTATAGACTGGGCAGAAGGGGAGTGGGTGCCAACACGCGAGCCCAGGTTCCCGGACTCCTAGTCCAGTGCTCTTTGCAGCAGGATCTGTGCTGACTGGAGAGTCTGAAGGGTCCTGGCTGGGTCCTGGCTGACCCAGGCTTGGGCACTGTTGTGTCTGCAGGTGCCTGGCCCTTGGTGACAGGGGCTCCCTCCAGGGCAGGGGCTTTGTCTGAAGGCAGAATGGGGAGGTGCTCAAATTCTTGGGAGGAGAGTCCAGAGTTAGGACAGGACTTGGGGTCCACACGGGGTAGGATCGGGGAAGGGGCCGTGTGGTCCCTGCCCTGTGGCCTTCTGTGCGGGAGAGATGCACTCCCCATGGCTGGAGGAAACACAGTGAGGTTATAAAGCTCGGCATCTCATCCAGGCGCACTGACAGACTTGGGGGTCCACGTGCTCAGGCACGCAGCCAGCTCTGAAGAGGGTCCCCACTCTGCTCCGAGCCCCCGCACCAGGAAAGCACCCAGCCTGGTCGTGTCCCTATAAAGTCTTCCCTCCCAGCTGTTTTCCCAGTGGTGTCGGTGGCGATAGGACAGTCAAGGACAGCCGCGGGGTGCCAGGAGGGCGCTGGCAGTGTTGCGGTGGATGGAGAGGCCGGTGCAGGGAGCGTCAGGCGCCTGGGCTGCATCCCTAGGGCCGGCCTGCAGAAGGCAGGGCAGTGCCAAGGGGCTGCATGGGGGCCTGCGTTCTGCGGTGCTCTGAGGCCACAGCGGAATGGCCAGCCCTCGGGCCTCCGGGGCGCTCGGGAGTGGCGAAGGTTGTGGAACTTGCCCGTTTCCAGCCAAGAGCTGAGCACGCCCCACGCGCGTGTGCGGGAAGAGGTGCACCGCTCCTTGTGAGTCCCTCCGGCCCTCAGGGACTCCCTGGTGCCAGTCAGCTTTGGATCGTCTACTCGGAGATGGGGAAAGGGAGGGCAAAGCATCCCGGGCACTGGGTAGTCCACAGCCGGGCAATGGATTGTTTTGTTTTCTTTGGCCCGTTTCTGAAGATTTTTTTACAGTGCATTCATGTGATAAATTTTCCTTCCCAGTTCTGTTGGGCTTGGGCTATTAAAGTCAGCTTGTATTCCCTGAGCACGGGACTTGTGAGATGGAGCAAATCCCGGGTGGCAGGATGAGGTCGGTTTGGGAGGCAGCCCTGGAGCCGGGCATGGATGTTTAGTGAACACTTACTTGGTATGTGCCAGGGCATGGAGCAAAAGCTTTACCTCCAGTATCTCATTGGGCCATCATGACAACCCTATGAGGTGGGTGCTATTTCCAGCAGCAGCTCCAGAATTTCTCCGTGGGCTGGTTGGGGGCCGGCATCTGGTAGAGGACAGGGCCAAAGGCCTGGTTGAAGCTGCTTTAGTATAATGCTTTTCATTAAGCTGAGAAAATGTCACTTGGCTGCATCAGAAAATGGGGGCAGGTGCCAAAGAAGATTATGGGGGAGCAAAGCCTCCCGAGCCACCCTTGGCGCTGTTGCTGAGAATCGCTGTCCTCACTTGGCGGATAAGGGAAGGAGGCTTGGAGCTGTGTAGTAGCGGATCCACAGTCCCCAGCCAGGATGCTGTGGAGAAGGGACTCGAACCTACGTCCTCCTGCAGCCAGAGACTGGGGTTTAGCCTCTGCACCGCCTGACACTGGCTAGGAGACAGCTGAGCAGAGACCTGAAGGCATCGTGGGGGCTTTGGGAAGGTCCCTGGCGTCACAGGACCCAAGGTGGCCATGGAGGATCTTTTAGCTCATCAGCCCAGAGGAAGGCAGGGTGAGGTGAAGAGGGTGGGCGGAGAGCATCTTACTGGGAGTGCAGAGCTTTGAGTACCAGGCAGCTCCTCTTTGTGGGGACCCAGCCTGCCTGGGGTGCAAACTTCCCCTTGCCTGCTTTTCCTGGCTCCGGGAATGTGATGGAGAACTCCAATAAAGAAGCAGAATGCACAGTGGCATCCGCTCCCCGTGGGGACCCTGTGGCCACTGCCCCCAGCAACAACCTGGCCTGCTTTGTCTGTGCCCTTGAGTCGGGGCCCTGACAGTCATGGGGAGCCCGGCTTGGCAGGGAGGGGAGTGAAGTGATCGGCTCACAGCAGTTCTCCCGCCTGGCCAGGGGGTCACGGGAGGAGGGAGCGCACTCTTGCCTCTCTGCTGGCAAACATGGGGCTGCTGATAGTGGAACCGGGGGAAGAAGCACTGCATTCAGAGCCGAGGGACGGGAGTGCCTAGCAGGTGTGGGATTTTAAATCATTCCCACTGCGTCCTGTCTTTTCTTATCCATAAAAAGGAGGATGAAGGGACAGTATCTTATAAAGAGACAATTTAAGTGAGAGAATTTTTTTAACATCTTTATTGGAGTATAATTGCTTTACAGTGTTGTGTTCATTTCTGCTGTATAACAAAGTGAATCAGCTATATGTATACATACATCCCCTTATGCCCTCCCTCTTGCGTCTCCCTCCCCCCGACCCTGCCTATCCCACCCCTCTAGGTGGTCACAAAGCACTGAGCTGATCTCCCTGTGCTATGCGGCTGCTTCCTACTAGCTACCTATTTTATAAGTGAGAGAAATTCTTAACCTGTTTTGAGCCACAGATGCCTTTGAGCATCCAAGGGAAGGAAGCGTGTGGATTCTCTTCACAAATGCACAGAGCATTTTGCATGTGATTTGGGGGGAGGCGTCACAGATTACTCCCAAGCTCTTCCTCTTGCCGGGCCATGGGTTCAAACTCCTTAGAAGCGTGAGGGTCCTTTGTGAAAGCCCCACAGGGGTCCCCAGCTCAAAGGCCCATCGGAGGTGGGCTGGTAGCACAGGTGAGCGGGCAGGTTTGGGGGGCACTGTGAATTGCGACCCAGGCCCTGCTATGGGGGCAGCCGTCCCTCAGTGCTATAGCTGATTGTGACAGGGCACCTGGCCCCAGAATCACCAAATCATCTGAGTTTTGGTTTTGTTTTTTTTTTTTTGCGGTACGCGGGCCTCTCACCGTTGTGGCCTCTCCCGTTGCAGAGCACAGGCTCCGGACGCGCAGGCTCAGCGGCCATGGCTCACGGGCCCAGCCGCTCCGCGGCATGTGGGATCCTCCCGGACCGGGGCACAAACCCGTGTCCCCTGCATCGGCAGGCAGACTCTCAACCACTGCGCCACCAGGGAAGCCCAGCAACTCGTATCTTTTTAAAGCAGCTTTATTGAGATATAGTATGAGGGTTCCAATTTTTCCACATCTTCACTAATATGTGTAATTTATCTTTTTTTTGGGGGGGATTCTAGGCTTCCTAGATGTGGAATGGTATCTCATTTTGGGCAGTTCATATATCTGAAAAACATTGTTCAGGTCAAAGAGTGTCCTTCTGCCAGCTGGTTTCAGCCTGGCCACTGTTAGAAGGTTGTCCAGTGTGCTTTACCAAGGTTCCACTTTCCAAGTTTAACTTTCCAGGCCTATCTGCTTCCTGTCACCTGCCCCCAGCCCAGCTCAGTGGGGAGGCCCTTCCTCCCTTCAGTGCTTCCTCTCTCTTCCCTCAATCGCTTTTGCAATGAGGTGTCTGAGTGGCAGGTGCCAGGATGATCGGAAGCTTACCGTGTGGGGTTTCAGGGAACCAACCCAACACACTGAGCTTTGCCTCCCTTCCCCTGGTCACCAAGTTTGAGCTGGGAGATGAAGGGTCTAATCACAGTCTCACTGGAGCCTCCCACCTCCCTGGGCCAGGTTTCGGGACAGGTTGGGCTTCCTTCCATCATGGCTGCTCTGGACCAAGCTGGGGATGCAGTGCCAGAAGGGCCTGGGGGTGGTCTGGAGACGGAAAACAGTTAATTTGTTGACAAATACTCATTGTCAATGCCGGGGCAGGTTAGCCAGGTTTATTTCTGGCGTGGTGAAACACACACACTTGTGGTTGGAGAGGAACACTCAATATAATCAACTGTTTGTGATGGCCCAGCAGCCTGAGACCTTATTGGTGTGATCGGAGTTTCAGGCCTTCCTGCCACGTTACAGGTCTCATTGTTCTGGTTAATGAAACCAACATTCCCATTTCTGAGCCACTTCTAGGAGCCAGTCCTCCTTCTCAGTGCTTTTCACATATAGAAAGTGAGGCACAGAGACGCTAATGACCTGCTTCAAGGTCACACAGCCAGGAAGTGGCAGAGCTGGGATTTGAACCCAGGCAGCTCAGGCATGAATGTAGCATCTAAACTGTAAATGGCAGATCTGCCTATGAGAATGTTGTTTCAGGCTCTTCATTTCAGGGGATCTAGAGGCTTGGGGAGGAGGGTCAGCTCAGTGCCCAGGTCCCTCCTGGGTCAGATGGAAGAGTCTAACTAGGGCCAGGCCTCCTGGTTTGCTGCCCGGAAGGAGAGGAGGTGCCTGTTTTGAAGGCCTTGTGCACATTTCCCAAATTCAAAGGCCAGGTCTGGAAAACACTGGGTCAGGCTCTCTTTAGAGACTCCCACCAGCCTGACCCCAGCCCACCTCGCCCTGGGCCTCTGCTCATGACCGTCCTTGGGTGTGGGGCATGTGTGCACTTTGCGGGGTCAGGGGGAGGCTGTGTTAGGGCTGCAGGCTCTGAGACCTGCTCAGCAGGGAGATTAGAGTGGCATCTGGGTGTCTGGTGCCTGGGGGGCCTCTTGGGGGAGGGATGCTGGAAGCCTTTCCTTTTCCTTTTCCTTTTAATCGGACTCTGGGTAAGCTGCGGGGTAGCGGGAGTGGTCAGTGCGCCCACCACGGACAAAGGTGGCAGCCTTCTCACCCCCTGCAGCCCTTTACATCCACGTTGTGACCAGTGGGGTGGACGGAAATGTCTGGAAGACTGGGCCTTTCACCGCAGGGAGTTGAGGCCCCTCGGTGCAGCCCAGCCTGCACTTCTGAACCTTCTCAGAGCTGCCTCCCCACCCCACTTGTGTTTTCCTAGAGCATGTATTTATTATTTCAACTACTTCACAGAGACTCCACCCACTACCTTGTGCTTCTGCACACTCGCTGTTTACATTTCTCTTGGCCCCTTTGCCAGCTCCATCCGTGTCTAAAAACCCTTCTCTCTAGATGAAGTGCAGGGTGAATGCACCGGCGGGGTCCATATAGCCCCCATGAGCCCCGAGCTTCCTGGAACCCCTGGATCCACATATCCTGCCCTTCTTAGCAGCTACATGGGGGTCTCTGGGTGGATGGGCATTCATTTTCTGAACTGCCCCTCCCTGCTGGACACTTGGACTGCGTTCAGTTTTGGAATCATAAACAATGCTCTGACCAATGTCTTTGTGTAGGTGGTCTTTTCCCCTTTGGAGTTTTTCTTAGGGGCTCCCAGGACCTTTAAACATTTTCTTCAATCCTCAAATCAAGGCTGGAGAGACCGTCTCCCTCTCTCCCCTCCTCTCCCCTGGGGTCCCTCACCCTGAATTCTTTCCTGAGTGACCGTCTTAACCTGGCTCATCAGCGAGGGTTTCCCAACCCCTTTCCCCACGATCCCGGGGCCGGTGACGGAAGCTGCCGGGTGCCCCTCGGCTTGGCCGGTGCTATCCACCTCCTGTGCTCGAGCCCCCAGCCCAGTCATTTCCTCGACAGGACCAGGGGACATTGTAAAGGAGTAGAAACGTCCTGAATAGAAGTAGAATTTCTTTGCATTTTAAAGACTTAAGAAATGCGTTTTTATATGGGGCCAGCTGGGGAGTTTCTCATTAGCTCGGCTGGGGCGTCTGTGGGGAGTTGAGCTGACTGGAGCCAGGCAGGCTGGGTAGGAAGATGCGGTGGCCCCGAGCTCACCGGGGGGAGCGCGGCAGGCATGCGCTGGCTGGGCTGCACCGTGGACCCCTGGCCAGGCTGGCCGGGCTGTGCCTTTGTTAGAGCGGCTTCCCCCAGCACAGGAGGCCTCAGAAACCTTCGGGTGGTGACTGGAGCTGAGAGGTGGCCATTCTGTTACCATGGTGAGCAGTCCACGAGGTAGGGTGTCTGTGCCCTGTGTGCACACGGAGGCATGGACTTGTGTGTGTGTGTGTGTGTGTGTGTGTGTATGTGTGAATGTGCCCAGGTGCCTCGGCCCTGACTCAAACCCCTGGGGGCTCTGGGGCCTCTGCACCCCTCTGTGCGGCATCCTGGGCCCCTGGGGCTGCCTTGGACCAGTTCTCCGACGGGGATGTGGCGTTTCCTGCCCACCCTTTCCTCTGGCTCTGGACCAGCCAGGGGCCCCTGCTGGTCTGCACTGTACATCGCTTCCTCTGTGCTGTGTCTGCCGTGCACATGTGCATGTGCACGTGTGTGCTGGTACCCAGGGTACGGGTGAGGGAGTGTGTGTGTGTGTGTGTGTGTGTGTGTGTGTGTGTGTGGTGTCTCTCTTCTGATTCCCTTTTTCCTCCCGCATGGCCTGGCTGATGGTTTCGCTGGAGTGAATCCAGAGTGGGGCTTGTCTTGCTGATTTCACCTCTCTGGGTGTACTTGCAGCTTCCTCAGAGGCAGGGACTCTGTGTCATTTGTCCTGTACCTGCAGGCTGGTGCACAACAGCTGCTCTGCCATCGTACCCTTGCTCTTTGTAGCGAGGTTGCCTGCTCCCAGCCCCGCTGATTGAGGACTGTCCACTCCAGCAAGCCCGGTGTCCCCCTTCTCCTCTCCTGGTGCTCTTGGGCTTTTGGGGGGCATCAGTAATGAGGATTGTAATGTTGGACGGGCTGGTCCTACTTTCTCCAGCCTTGAGTGCTCCCTAAGGTCCAGGACCCCACTGGTGGATGGTGGAAATCAGCAGTTTTTTGGTGACTGAAAGCCTGGCTATAAGCCAGGGCCACAGTCAGGTGTGTATGTGGGTGTGAGCCTGTGGGTGATGATGACTTTGTTCCTTAGGACTTTGGGGAGGTCTCTCCATGTTTTCCAGGCGTGGTTTATATTGGCTGAGCTCAGACTTGACCATGTAGGCAAATTTGGTGATCTTGTTAAAAATGCAGATTCTGACTCAGCTGTTCTGGATGGGGCCTGGGATTCTGCATTTCTACCCAGCTCTAGAGTGGTGTTGATGGCTCACACACCACCCAGAGTAGCCAGGACTTAGAGGGTTTGATGGGTTAAGCCCTCTCGCCCGCTCCCCTTGACCTTTGCTCTGGCCGGGCTCTCTGCCTGTGGAGCTCATCCTTCAAAGCTCAGCCTAGATGATGCCTCCTCCAGGAAGCATCCCATGATAGCCCTGCTGTAATTATTGTGCCTGCCCCTGAGCCTCGGGGGCCGCCCTGATCCTGGCCCTCACTGCCCTTTGCTTGGTTATGACATTCCTTCTGTACGTGCCCGGTTCCCTTGCTTCTCTGCTCACTCCTTCAGGCAGTGACCATGTCTGATTCTCTGTGCTCCCAGACCCCAGCTCTGGCTCGGTAACTGACAGATACCTAGCAAATGTTTGCCAAGGTGGAGAACTTCACTTCTGCATCTTCATCTGTATTTTCCCTTAGCAGTTCAGGGCCAGATTTTTGTTCACTTTGTTAAGAGCAAGAAGTAAGTTTGAGGTTGAGATACTTACTAGTTGTGTGACCTCAAGTAAGTTACTTAACCTCTCTGTACTTTCCATTTCCTCATGTGGATGGAATGGGGACACTTCTCCTGCTTCCTAGGGCCATTGTGAGGATTATATGAGGGAATGCCTGTAGGTTAGCCTTAGCCCCTGAGGGTGGCACCTGGTGCTCTCCACTTTTATTCTTTTTTTTTTGCGGTATGCGGGCCTCTCACTGTCGTGGCCTTGCCCGTTGCGGAGCAGAGGCTCCGGATGCACAGGCTCAGTGGCCATGGCTCACGGGCCCAGCCGCTCCGCGGCATGTGGGATCTTCCCGGACCGGGGCATGAACCCGTGTCCCCTGCATCGGCAGGTGGACTCTCAACCGCTGCGCCACCAGGGGAGCCCTCCACTTTTATTCTTGATAACACATTGATAATACATTAAGGGAAGCTTGGCTTGGACTTTAGTTCAGCCTGGATCTGTGTGGTCAACAGAGAAGGCTCTGATGGGCCCCTCCCTTCCTCCTTCCCCTTGTCTCAACTGGCAGTCTCTAGGCATTGTCACAGTGGACAGGGCAGTCACGCCTTCATCCCCATGCAGGGTTGGGGTGGGACTGAATCCTCAGGGGACCACCCTGACTTAGCTGACCCTGGTTGGTGGGGCGCTGCTTGTTTCCCAAGTGGGGAAGGCTGGGTGTGGTTGGGAGTTGGCAGGGGTTGGTGGGCAGGGTCTGGTCTGAGAGGCAGAGGCTCTGAGGCTGTCATATGATCAGGCTCCTTCCCTGTGTGGAGCTTAATGCCTCCACTGTGCAGCCATGCACGGCCAGTAGGAAATGGCCAAGGTCAGCCCAGTTGTGCCACCTGGCTGGTCCTGGCTTCCTGGGTGGGCACTCTGCAGGGCCCAGCTTCTGGGATGGGTATGGTGAGCGCTGTGTCAGTGAGCCACTGTCCTGCTGTAGGCTGTGGGCAGCCCACAGGGGTTAGGCGGTTGTCATCTCAGCTGACACTCTCTTAAAATTCTTGAGGATGAGGCAGGTGTGGGTACGTGCACATGTCCTCTCTCTCTCTCTCTCTTTCTCTCCACGCACGTATTAGGTTGAGCTTGTCTAGCTGATGCCTGCCTGGTTCAGAAAACCATTATTTTGCCCACACTGATAATTCTTTTTTCCTTTGTTGTGGTTGGTGCTTTAACTGATGGCTGCTGGCCATACTTGGTAGTAGTTAGCTCATCAGACTGATACTGAATCCAGTAAATAGGAGACACTTTGACTTCTGCTGTTCTACTTCTCTGGGCTAAATGCTTTGCAAACTGTGCAAGGTCGTGTAGGCAGGGGCAGTGCCTGCTCTGCTCACTGTTGTATCCTCAGTTACCATAATTATAAGCAACTGTAATAACAATAACAAAAAACAACCATCTAGTGAGCATTCGCTGGGGCCAGGTGGGGGCCGTGTACCTGACATGCGTCTTTCATTTAACCCGTCTTAACCACAGCTGGTAGGAAGTAGTATCATTCCCATCTCACAGATGAGCAGTTGAGGCTCAGAGAGTTTGAGAGACAGGTGCAGGCTTTCACAGCTGGTCCGGGCCAGAGCAGCATTTGAACCTGGGTTGGTTTTGTCTGAGTCCAGGGCCCACTCTTCTGTAGTTGCTAGTTCACAGCGACCTAGGACCCAATGGAGATGTAATGCATCTTTGTGGGATGACATCCCAGAGGATGTGCTAAGAACCCTAAAGAGGTCATGGTAGTGACACACCACTAGTGAGAGGCCGCCAGGGCCAGTGTGGGAGTGAGTGACTGCTGATGGGCACAAGCCCGGGAGTGCTCTTCAACAATGACATGTAACAATGACGGGTCGTGCGCACACACACACTCATGTACACTTGCTCACAAACATAAGCACACGTGCACACACATTCACATGCACACACGTACATACGCACCCCCCACAGTGCACACGTACACACACTCACACAGCGCACGTATACAGACATTCACATGTGTTCCTCCATACCTCACATGCACACACACACGTGTGCACGTGCACGCATTGAGTGTGCTCACATGCACCCACATGTACACAGGGCACAAACATGAGCACATACACAGACATACACACATGTGCACCACACACCCATCCACACCCCTAGGCTTGCAGATGAGCAGAAAGAGCTGCTTCTGGGATGTCTCTTTTCAAGGATGCGGGCAGTTCTCCCCACCCAGGTGGGTGCCCGAGATGTCCAGGTTGCCTCCTTACCCTGGGTTTCCTTTCTTCGGTTCCTTTGTGGTACACTCAGGGCTTCAGACATTCTTTCCGTCCAAAGCTCCGCACCTCTGCTGTTGGACCTGGGGCTGGGCGGAGCCGGGTGCAGACACAGACCTCAGTGCCCATCCATCCGTGTGCCTGCCCAGCCCGCTCTGGCCCATGTGCGCCCCACCCCCAATTTGGATATGACTTCATTTCCACTCTGCACCTGCCACTTTAAGAGCCCAGGGCCTAGTGGGCCTGTCCCCAGGGTCGGGCTGGGGGAGGCTGGACAGCTGCGGGTTGGGGGAGCTTTGTTAGCTCCCAGGGGCCTCTTGGAGCCCGGGCAATGCTGTGGAAACTGAAACAAAGGCCGACAATGGCCTCCTTCCCTCCCTGGGCGGCCTCGGAGCAGGGCCTGCATGGGCGGCCTCTGGGGGCCCCTGTTATTTCCTGTGCTGGCTGCGGGGCTCCTGGCCAGCCACAGTGGGCAGGAAGCAGGGCAGGGCATCTCCTCCCTACCCGCCAGGCTGGCCCTCAGGCCAGAGGAGCTGCTTCTGTGAGCCGGGCCAGCGCGGCCCGCCTGCCCTGCCGTACCCCGCTCAGAGCCTGCTTGGCTGGGGCCTGCCCTGCTCCCATCTGCCTGGGCTTCCTGGACGGGAAACCTGACCCCGTCCCCGCTGCCCTCTCCCTGATGCAGACCCCACGTGCTCCACCATCTGCGCGGGAGGCTGTGCGTCTGCCCCCCGCCCCCCCAGCCTTTGTGGCTAGAGTGCTGGCCCTACAGAACTGAGGACAAGGTGGGGCAGGGAGCATTGGGTTGGTTATTGCTAAATTCATCTGGGATTGTGCTAGAAGGAAGCTTAGGTTTAGTATCAGGGTTAAGTGTTAGATTTAGTATTAAGGTTAAGGTTAGCGTGAGGTTTACCATCCCTTGACACCAAAAAGACAGGAGTTTTGCATGAGGTTGAAGCAAACTGACCTTTGTTCCAATCCTGGCTTTATCACCTTTTCGTTCATCACCTAATTATCAGGTGTCTGTCTGTGCCGTCTAGGCCACAGGGATGCCTAGGCTGGTCGTGTGCCCTCCAGACCCATGTTCTGGGGCGAGGAGACAGGGAGCAGGTGAACACACACAGCAACACTCCTGGCTTCTTAGCTGTGAGGATGGACTTGATGCACTTATTCACCTCCTCATGGCTCAGTTTCCTGATTTGCAAAGTGGGAAGACTGAAGCCCTACCTTGTGACGTTGTTATGAGAATGAGTGAGAGGAAAGATGTGCCTTTAGCAGAGCGCCTGGCACACAGCAAGCAACCCACAAACACCAGCTCTGGGGATTATTAATGAAACAAGATGAGGGGCCCGTGTGTCATTGGTCAGCTAAAATAATTCATGAAAGAACCAATTATATCAGCAGCCTAAGGTCAGGGTCACCATGCTGGTGAGCTTCCTGGCAGCCTAGGGCAAAAGAGAAATAGGATGAAGGGCAGTGTGGCCCCCTCTGTCTGATTCAAGTACTTGGGACAGACACACATTTTTCCCTGGCACTAAATGCTGAGGAATTTACTGTGTGGATCCTCGTTAATCACTGAACAGACAACAGCCCTGTCTCAGTAACAATTTGGCACACGATACAGAAACATCTTTCCTCGAGTTCTTTCTTAAATTGACCCTGGAAAATGCTCAGGGCCTAAGTGCACACCACAGCCGAGGAGTTACATGCAGTACAGCCTGGAGGCAGCCGGGCAAAGATGAGGCCGCCTCAGCCGGCTGCGTCCTGGGACGGCTGCTCAGGTTACCTTCCTAAGTGCCTGGTTAAGTGCAATCAAACAGGTTCCTTTAATGCAGGACCTCAAAGAGCCCTTGGTCTGTCAGTGGTCGCTGTGAGTCTTGGGGAGGACTCTTCAAAATTTTTTTTATTGAAGTATAATTGCTATACAATATTATATAAGGTATAGGTGTACAGTTTAGTGATTCACAATTTTTAACGGTTTTACTCCATTTATAGTTACTATGAAACATTGGCTGTATTCCCCATGTTGTACAGTATATCCTTGTAGCTTATTTTATACCTAACAGTTTATACCTCTTAATCCCCTACCTCAATTTTGCCCCTCTGCCCTTCCCTCTTCCCACTGGTAACCACTAGTTTGTTGTCTGTATCTGTGAGTCTGCTTCTTTTTTGCTATTTTTGACCTTGGAAACTCTTCTCCCTTTTTTGAGGACCACGTATCCCCAGCTCATGGAGTCTTGGAACACAATTTGGAAGCTCTGTTTACATCTTTGTGTTTTGAGGTCCAAAGCCCAGGAGACACCTCGCCTACTGTGTCCCCACCTTCTCTGCCCAGATTATAATCAGGCTGTGGTTGAATCTGAGGGCTTTCATCCAGCAGTACCCACCCCTTGTTCGCTTTTTGCAAGATTATTGTATTTACTTATCTGAGTAGAGTCCAGCCTTCAGGAGGGACACAGCCAGGGAAACTGAGGCTCAGAAGGGTTAAGAGGACACAGGGCCGGGGCTGCTACTTCAGAGTCTCTCTGTAGACACACACGCCTAAATGCACACACTCATACCGAGACATGCTCACACTCAGCCACTCTTTGCTTTGCATGTAAGTGTGAACATTGTTCTGTGCCTGAGATAGAATGTCCAGGTGGAGCCCCCTCTGTCCCCTCCCCTCCCAGCTGGCAGGGCTGTGGCCCTGGCCCCGGTAAGGCCTGCCAGTGGCCACTTGCCCCTGTGTCTGGCGGACGCCCCGTGGAGTTTCCATGGTAAGCTCTCCTTTGGGGGCCCCTGGGTGGGACTTTCCATCTGGGTGGAAACCTGACCCGCAGGCCCCGGGAAGGAGGAAATGCCTTCCCCAAATGTGGAGAGAAAAAGAACAGAGAGGCAGCCAGCCTGGGATTCCAGCCAGAGCCCCCGACTCCTGCAAAGCCACAGAGCTTGAAGACCCCAAGGGACCTGGGGCTGGGCTGCTTTGGGTCCACCCCTTAGGGAAGGCACAGCCCAGGCCGGGCCACAGCTCCACACTGTGGGATCGCTTTGGGGGCTGATTGCCCTGTGCCCCTGCAGTTCTGGCCTTGAGTCTGTGCTTGCATTTGCAGCCTGTTCCTGCAGAGACTGGGTCAACTGGTTGGTAAGTGGCTGGTCGGGATTCGAACTTGGCTCTCGCTGTCACCAAGGCCCATTGTGCTCGTCACTCTGCCCCCTCGCCCCCCTCAGGCAGGCATTTCCACAAGCATTATCTCACTGAATCCTTGAAGTAGCACTTTGACCATAGGTTTTGTTATCCTTCCTGTTCCCATATGTGGACATTGAGCCTCAGAGAGGCTAGGGGTCTCGCTCAGTGTCACACAGCAAGTTTGTGGCAGAGCTGCGTTGCAGCATCTTACGCCCCCCTCCCCCAGCCCGCCCTTGCTGACGGCAGTCTGTGCATACTTATAGGTCATCATTAGCTCATTTAACTTCTCCCACTTTAGATGCACATTTGCCAAGAAAAGAGGGCAAGAACAGTTTAAAGAGGGTTGGCCATCGCGGCCAACGGGGGCGCTGCCTGGGTGATCCTGAGAGGCAGGTGAGAACCTGCTGTCCCCTCGGATGGCGGTCTGCATGGCCCTCATGTGTCAGGTGGCTGTGCCTCTGGCATTGTAAGATGTGTGTCTTCATCCCTCACGCCTGACATAGGAGCCAAGCACCTCACGGCCAGCACTCTCGTATCCCAAGCCACAGCAGCTGTATCTCAGGACACATGGCATTTTCGCCTCACAGGCTGACTTTAGAACCTGGCACCCCCCTTTCCCCTCCCCAGCCCACTCCCGAGCTGGGACCCCACCCAGGGACCCGGGGTGGGCCTGAGTCTGACCCACAGGTTTGGGAAAGGATCACAAGGTGAAGGTGGTGCGTGAACCAGTGTGCGAGGGCAGCCTGCGTGGTGGGTGCTGAGCTGTCTCCATCGTGGGTGTTATCCTCCATCCTCCCCAAGCACTGTCCCCAGCCCAGGTCCTGGGGCCTGCCTGGCTGAAGATGCCTGCTTGGACCATGGCAGAGTTTCCTTAAAGGGAGCTTGTCTGGTTTCAGGGAGAGATTGGCCAGCCAGCACCCTCCACCCCTGGCCTGGGGGAGGGGAAGGGCAGTTTGGCCGCCTTGGCCCCCTGAGGCTGTTGGGGGAAGGGCCCTTGTCCTCATGCTCTGCAGCACAGTGGCTTCCAGGGCTCAGGTCAGGGTCTGGGGATGCAGATGAAGGGGGAGCTTGAGGAGTGCTGAACGGCAGGAGTACTAGACTGGGAGCCTGGAGCCCCACGCTCCGGGCCGGCTCTGTGGCTGCGGGGTTCAGGGGCCCGCAGCAGCCTGGGAGGTCGTGGTGCCCTGAGGCAGGTGGTCCCGTGGAGGGTCTCACTGGAGCATTTTGTTGGGAGAATCGAGATGGGTGGAGGACTCCACAGGTCCCAGAAACTGTCTCTTATAGGGGTGTCCCCCTTTGCGTCCTGCGTCCTCATTCCAACCCCGTGCCTTTGCTTGGGCTGTGTCTTCCTCCTGCAGTGTCCTCCCCCGCCACCCACCCCAAAGCTGCGTGTCCTTCAAGGCCCAGCCCCATGCCCGCCCTCCATGCACATATGTCTCCCGGGAGCTTGCTCTTTCCATGAACTCTGGTCCCGCCCTTTGGAGTCTCTGCAGGACCACGTGTCAGCGTGTCCCTTTCCCTTAACTGTTCAGCGGCTCCATCTCCCCTGTCACTATGGATGCTTTCTCCCGCTCCTGCCCTCCGTAATCCAGCATGAGGCTCAAGCTGTGCTTTACTCACTCATGGACAACTTTTCAGAACATACGTCACCAGGAAGTTCTACTGAGCATCTAACCACCATCTCAGTTGCTGCTGGACGAACTTCAGTGCTGGTGTTGCAGGACTTCCCGATGGCCAGTGATGGCTGTGAGCCTGAGTCACCCCTGGCAAGGTTCCGATAGGCTTCGTTCTGTCAGTCACAAATGTTGTTAAGTGCCGGCACACACCTGCTAAGTGCCGGGCGCTGTTCTAGGTGGTGAACAGGGCCAACAAAATTCCTTCTGTGAGTCTAGTGGGGGAGACGACAGCGGCAAAAGAAACCAGTAAATACGTAATACGTTTTCACTGGGAGGGGACCAGCAGGGTGGCCGGCTGGAGAATGATAGGGTGGCGGGGAGGAGGTGAGGGCGGTCTGCCAAGGGGTGGGTGCTTGAGCAGAGAGGGAGTGGGCCATGCAGAGGGGGTGGGAGCAGTGTTCTAGATGTTCCCCACTGTGGGAAGGAGCTGGGCTCATTGAAGGACAGAGAAGGGAAGTAGCATTACTGTGGCTGGAGTAGAGTGAACCATGGGCAGGGGGGCACAGAGGGAGGCCGGGGAGCTGAGGAGGGAGGCAGGCAGGCAGCAGCTCACGGAGGGCCTTGAGCCATGGTGGGCACACGGGTTCTATTCTGAGTTGAAGGGGAGCTGGGGAGGCGCCCCCTTAGCCGTGTGTGGGCGGTGAAGCTGACCGTGTATTCATCCAGGTGAGAGATGGAGCCGTGGGACCACAGGTAGGAGGTGAAGAGCTCAGATCGGGAATTCATCTTGGAGGAGTTCCAGCAGAATTTGCTCCTGGCTTGGATGTTGGGGATGAGAAAAGGAGGGGGACCATGGACAATTCCAAGGGTTTTGGGCTGAGCAGCTGGGTGGCTGGAGGGGCCCTTCACCGTGATGGCAGTCCTGGGAAGAGCCGCTCTGGTGCGGATGGTGGCCACGGGCTCAAGAGTTAGGTTGTGGCCCTAAGTTTGAGCTGCCTCTTATGTGTTTATGAGTGTGTGGTCCTGCGATCTAGGGAGGATGAGACTAGGGATGTATTTGGGGGTCATGAGTGTGTAGTTGGTACTGGGATGGGTGCACCTGCCAGGGGAGTGAGCCCAGACTGAACAAAGGAGTTGAGGTCTGTGTCCAGGGGGCATCAGTACTGAAGGTTGGAATGAGGAAGTGAGACTGAGGAGACAGACAAATGGTCAGGGAGGTAGGAGGAAACCCAGGCGAGGGTGGGATCCTCAAAATCCAATGAAGAAAGTCTTTCTGGAAGGACGGAGTCACTGAGCCAGGTCCAAAGCTTTACGAAGTGGGGTCCTATGACCTTGCTGGGACCAGCTCTTCGTATAGATGTGGTCAAGTTGCTTGAGATTTGTGCAAATGGGAAGGAAGACCAGCCTCGCGGCTCTCAAGCTTGGTGGGAGCCAGAGCTGCTAAAAACAGCCTTTGCTTGAAACCATTCTGGGGCGAGCAGAGATAGGGTTCAGGGGTTAATGAAATGAACTCTCGTCTGCAGACTGGCCCATCTGGGGGTGTCTGCACCGAGCCCCCCTTCCTGGTTCCCGCTCGGGAAATGTAGCCATGGCTGGACCAGAGGTGGTGTCTGGGAGCGGCAGACTGTCCGCGGCGGAGTCCAGCTGTGAGCGAGCCCTCAGCACTGAAATTGCCTGCCTCACGCAGCCCAGAGCCAGCCCGTGGAAGTGGGCCAGCCGCACCTCCGTACAGGATTAGAGGGATGTGTAATGGATTAAAGATCAAAAATGTTAATTAAGAAATGGTCTTTTCTAATAAGATGCCTTCAAGGGCACAGGCCTGAAAAGGAGGGGATTTCTCATTTTGGCAACACGGTTTCTGTTGTAATGAAATTGGTTCACAGACAGTGGGGAGGACCCGACGTTAAGTCTCGTTTTAAAGACATCTCCATCCAAATTAATTAGCAATAAAAAACGGAGGGCTGAATGTCAGGCTGGCAGGCAGGCATTACGTGGTGGCTTGGCAGGAAGGCTGCACGGACTTCAGAGAATTCCATCTGTATCCCTGTGCTTCTGGAATGTTGTATCTGGGGGCACATTCTGGGGAGCCTAGTGGGGTCTGACTGTCTCTGGGGTCAAAGGATGAGGCCTGGTTGGATGCTAGGCCTAACTTGATAGGAACTTGCTGTGTGACTTTTAGCTATCCATGGCCCTCTCTGATCATTCCTCTAAGTTTCCTTTCTTATCAGTTGTGGATGACAACGAAATCTCTCCTATCTGCCTCCATGGTCTGTTGGAGCAAAAACATTCTTAGATATGGGTGATTTGAAAACTAAACTCTCAATGTGAATCAGTGAGATTATTGCTAAGGGATGGTTTGGGCTTTGTGTACCTGATCCAGCCTTGGCCACTCTGAGTTCTGCTTTTCCAGGCCACATTGTGTTTACCCATTCAGCTGTCCATGGAGACTTAGGCTGTGAAGTCCCCTAGGTTGTTCACATGTCTCAAAAGGGCACCGTAGCCTAATGGTTAAGAACTGGGCTCTGGAGTCTGACAGGTCATCAGCTTGCATCCAAGCTTTGCCTCCTGCTTGGAACCTAAGCTCAGTTACTTGTCTCCTCACCTGTAAAATGTAGCCAGTGCCCCTGCCTCATAGCACTGCTGTGAAGTGTGAAGACAGAAAAGGCTGTAGCGAGCCTGGGCTCTGAGGGAGGGGGCATGGTGTGCAGTGCTGGGGGCTGTTGCTTTGATTATTGCTCAGAAGCAGAGGAATCTGTGTGTCAGTTTCAGATGGGTCCTTGGTTGGAGACTAGCTGTTTTGAGTTTCCTGGGCCCTCCAGTGTGCAAAACCTCGTTTTACAAGAAGCTGGTAGAAGGAGTCATTCAGAGCCTGGGACTTGCTCTGAAGGTTCTAAGACTTGAGAAAAGCATGGACCAACACGTCCAGGGGAGGGTGTCCCACTGCCTTCAGGATCAGAACTCACCCTGAAGAAAGCTTGTGTGTTTTCTTGCACACCACAAATTTTGCTTCCTCCGGCAGTGATGTTGGGAGCAAGAGAGAGAAGGGAGAGGAGTTTTTTACTGTCCTCTTTCCTCTGGTTGCAGATTGCACACCCTTCTGCATCTTGCTTCTACTTTGGACTTACCATGGCTGCAAACCCTCACTGAATTTTTTATTTTTTTTTTTGCTGTACACGGGCCTCTCACTGTTGTGGCCTCTCCCGTTGTGGAGCACAGGCTCAGCGGCCATGGCCCACAGGCCCAGCCGCTCCGCGGCATGTGGGATCTTCCCGGATCGGGGCACGAACCCGTGTCCCCTGCATCGGCAGGCGGACTCTCAACCACTGCGCCACCAGGGAAACCCACTGAATTTTTAAAAAATATAAAACACTCTCATTGTTTTATTTACTGGTATTTGCCTTGAATTGAATTTTTGTCTCATATTAATATCATGACTTTTGTCTTAATTGTCTTGCATCTGCCTGCCTTTTCTCAGCATTTTACTTTTTTCCCCAATAAAATTTTTTAAAAATTATGGTAAAATATACATAACATATAATTCACTGTCTTAACTGTTGTCAAATGTGCAGGTCAGTGACATTAAGAACATTCACCTTGTTATGTAATCGTGACCACCATCCACCTCCAGAGTTCTTTTCATCTTCCCAAACCAAAACTCTCTACCTATTAAACACTAACTCCTCATTCCCCACTCCCTCCAGCCTCTGGAAACCTTCCTTCTACTTTTTTTTTTAACATCTTTATTGGGGTATAATTGCTTTACAATGGTGTGTTAGTTTCTGCTCCATAACAAAGTGAATCAGTTATACATATACATATGTTCCCATATCTCTTCCCTCTTGCGTCTCCCTCCCTCCCACCCTCCCTATCCCACCCCTCCAGGCGGTCACAGAGCACCGAGCCGATATCCCTGTGCCATGCGGCTGCTTCCCACTAGCTATCTACCTTTTTTGGTAGTGTATATATGTCCATGCCTCTCTCTCGCTTTGTCACAGCTCACCCTTCCCCCTCCCCATATCCTCAAGTCTGTTCTCCAGTAGGTCTGTGTCTTATTCCTTCTACTTTTGTCTCTGTGAATTTGCCTCATGGAAGTGGAATCAAACAGTATCTGTCCTTTTGTGTCCGGATCATTGCGCTTAGTGTGTCTTCATGGCTCATCCATGCTGTAGCATGTGTCAGAATTTCCTTCCTTTTAAGGTTGAATAATATTCCGTTGTATGGATACTCCAAGTTTTGTTTATGCATTCATCAGTCACTGGAGATGTGGGTTGCTTAATTATTTGGAAGAACTGCCAAGTGGATTCACCATGTTACAACACCCTCTCCTAGAGCTCTGTCTGCTGGCAGACTGAGAAGGAAAGTGGAAGGCATGGACTTCTCTTGTCCCTACCTGGATAACGGACACCAGAGGCAAGAGGCTTGTGGGGAGTGGCTTTCAGGGGCGAGGGTGTGGTGAAGCTCCCTCGGTGGAGTGGAGAGCTCTTGCCAACCCTCCCAGCTCTGCCCTCCTACCTGCCACCGCCTGGCCACTGGAGCAGGTGACCCGCAGACGCAGCCCCTTCCCGCCTTCCCCCGCTCCGCTAAGGCGGGCCATCTCAGCATCAGTGGTGCTCGGAAGAGAGAGGGAGCTCTCTGCTCAGTGAAGTTTGGTTGCCACACGCGGTAATGGAAATGCTTTTAACCTCAAACCGGCAACCAGACAAATGGCAGAACAGAAATAATGGGATGAGCTGCTCGGTGGTCTAAGGTGTGCCCTTAGTCAGGGACACCGATGGGGCAGAAAAAGGACAGGATTGGACCTGACCTTTAAGAAAGCAGAACTTAAAAGTATGAACACGGCAGTGAGGACAAATGGTGCAAGGCCATCCCAAGTGTTGGATGCATCTCTGAGACATAATGTTGAGTGAAAGAAGCCAGACACAAAAGAGAGCGTGCTGTGTGTGTCCATTTATGTGCCATTCAGAAGTGGGCAGAGTGGTGTCTGGTGACAGAGGTCCGGCAGTAACTGGCCTTGGGGCATGGCTGGGAGGGGCCTGTGGGAGACTTTGCGGTCCTGGGAAGGTCTTCTGTAAAAACGTGTCACCCCCTTTGCTTAAGATTTGAGCACTTTGCTGCATCTAAATTAAGTCTCAGTAAAAAAGGGACATGAAAAGAAACACCGGAAATAAAAACGTCTTCATTTCAGAGATGTGAAGGTTGTGGGCTGTTTACTTAGTTCATTTCCCCCTAAATTATTAAGATGATATATTCCAAGACCCACTCTTGGGCTTGGCCTAGCCAGCCTTTCAGACCGAGCGTAAAGATGAGAACCGCAGGTCAACACACGCGGTTCCTAGGGTGGAGGGTATTGGGGGGCCCCGTGTGTCCTTTTGACATTCTGCATGACAGGCAGGGGGCTGCGAGCCCTTCACTGCTCCCCACCACTCTTGGAAAGTACAGTTCAGGCCTTACGCCGGGAAAGTGTTCTGGGCCTCGGTCCTCTGGTCTGGACGCCAGGACAGCCTCATAGTGCTGGGAAGCGTGCACAGGGTCTATGTACCGGTGAAGCGCTGTGCAAAGGCTTCCGAGTGGGGAGTTCTGTCCTGGCAACTGTACGTCTCCCATGGCCAAGGTGAGGGGAGACGTGGGGAGGGACAGATGCTGCCCGGGTGGATGTCCTCAGTGGTGGCCACTTCCTTGTGGGGCGGGAGCCGGTGGGGAGATTTTGATTCACAGGTCTTTCCTGACACATCTGGCAGTTATACCCGTACTGCATCTCCAGGGGTCTGGGCCCTGCAGGCTCAGCTTCTGGATCTCAACCTCTTTGCCAAGTGGTTTTTTTAAAAAAAATTATTTATTTAATTTACTTATTTTTGGCTGTGTTGGGTCTTCGTTGCTGGGCGTGGGCTTACTCTAGTTGCGGTGAGCGGGGGCTACTCTTCCTTGTGGTGCGCGGGCTTCTCATTGCGGTGGCTTCTCTTGTTGCGGAGCATGGGCTCTAGGCACGCGGGCTCAGTAGTTGTGGCTCACGGGCTTAGTTGCTCCGCGGCATGTGGAATCCTCCCGGACCAGGGCTCGAACCTGTGTCCCCTGCATTGGCAGGTGGATTCTTAACCACTGCGCCACCAGGGAAGCCCTGCCGAGTGGGTGTTTTTTTTTTTTTTTTGTGGTACGCAGGCCTCTCACTGTTGTGGCCTCTCCCTCTGCGGAGCACAGGCTCCGGACGCACAGGCCCAGCGGCCATGGCTCACGGGCCCAGCCGCTCCGCGGCATGTGGGATCTTCCCGGACCGGGGCACGAACCCGTGTCCCCTGTGTCGGCAGGTGGACTCTCAACCACTACGCCACCAGGGAAGTCCCCGAGTGGGTTTTAAATAGGGATTTCTTCACTCATTCATCCCCCATTAAGCCTTATTTGAACATTGTTTCTGGGTGAGGATATGCCAAGAAGAATACTATTTGGAATTAGCCAGTTGGTGGGAGAAGAGGAGGGAGGCGGGGGTTGGGAGGGGGCGTCATCTTCTCAGCACCAACCATGTACACAGCTGAGCGCCAGGGCTTTTTCTATGCACATTGCCTCGTTTAATCAGCGTAACGCTGTGCGGTGGTTGTTATCGCTCCCACTTTCCAAGGGAGGAGACTGGGGGTCAGTTGGACTAAGTGTTTGCTACTCAAAGTGTGGTCCACGGACAGGCATCACTCACCAGCTGGCTAGAAATGTAGAATCCCGGGCCCCTCCCCAGACTTGCTGAATTAGATGCTGCCTTTGAACAAGATCAAAGGAGATCTGTGTGCACGTCCAAGGCCCATGTCAGCGAAGTGTGAGATGGCTGGGGACACACTCGGGTTTACTTTCCTCGGAAGCATGCCCTCTTTAGCAATAACAATGGCAGTCAGAAGGAAGCTCTTCTCAGTGACAGTACCCAGTGCTGTGCTGAGCACTTTCCACGGTTTATGGCATGTAATCCTCCAATAGCCCTCTAATTCAGGCACCACTGTCATCATCTCCCTTTTACTGTTGAGGAAACCAAAGCCTCAGAGAGGTTAAGTAACTTGTCCCAGGTCACACTGTGTTTGGGAGGCCAAGAACTTTCTTTGGTGTGTGTGTGTATGCTGGAGGGGAGGTGGTGATCATGGCATGATGAGAGGACTTTGGGGAGATGACTCTTGGTGGAAGCAGCAGACATGGCAGATGTTTTGCGGAGAACTCAGTGTGGATGGGGAGACCCTGGACACTTCCCAGGAGGTGCTGCCTGCCTTCCAGTGGGGAGACTTTCTGGGTTTTCCTTCAAGAATCAGATCCATGTCCTCTCTTCCGAGAAGCCCTCCCTGATTTCCCCTCACAGTTCGAAGCCCCCTCCTGTGCTCCCATCACCATCTGCTCATTTTCTGCCTTTGCCTTCATCACATGGTCTGGTTTGTGCCTCTCCTTGCTAGATGAGGAGGTCCTTGACAAAAGGACAACGTCTTGGTCATCTTTGTATCCTCCATCCCTACAACGGCTGTTTTTTTTCATTCATTTATTTTATAAGAGTATATTGGGGACCTTCTGTGTGCTGAGCCCTAGGTTAGGCGCTGATGGTTCCATGGCAAGTAAGGCAGGTGTGGTTCCTGATGCATGGAATGTAATAGAGAGGAAAGCGCTTGTAAAATGGTGACTCATTCATTCATTCAGCAAACACCAGACCCTGGGGTTACAGCGTAAGCAAGTCAGAAGTGATCCTGGCCCTTAAATAGCTTACAGCCCAGTGGGGTGTCCCTGCCAGAAACCTCTCTTTACAGACTCAGCACAGTGCAGAGAACAGGGCTCAGGGGCAAGGTTCCTGGCCCCGCCTAGGAACCCTGATGCCTAAAGGTGGATGTGGGGATGTTTGGCCCCCAACTCATTCCAATCCAATGAGACTTCCAGAGTTTGGGGATCTTAATTCCATATGAGCACAGTGACTGAAAACGGGAAATTTTGGTATTTGACAAAGGTGTATGTGTTTGCAAAAGTGCAGTGCCATTCTTTAAAACATCCAGTACCCGACAAAGCTTATTCCGGACTGAGAACTTTCACGAGCCACCTGCTGGTGGCGGGTCTACCATGATCCACCTGTAAGCTGACCCTGGGCTGCCTTCATGTTACCCTCCAGCCATTTGCTGGCCCTTAGGTTGCATCCCCTCCACAGTATAGCAAGCTTTCCTTTTATTATTTTTTTGAACTGTTTTATTGTAAACTGAAACAGATACAGAAACCCCACAAAACAAATGTAGAACGTAGTGAATTCTTCTAAGGCGGGATGTCATTGAAACCACCTCCCGTGCTTGGAGAGAGAACTTTGCCAGTCACCCCAGAAGCCCCATCTGTGTTCTCCATCCCAGCCACAGCCCCCTCCTCCTTCCAGAAGTAACCACTAGCCTGACTTTTGTGGCCATCACTTCCTTGCATTTCTTTAATGTTGCCACCTAAGTGTGCGTCCCTGGCCACTACAATTTAGACTTGGAGTGTCACTCTTTAAGGAGTATGAGGGCGTAATAATTTTTGAAAGGATGATTATTTTAAACATCCTTTAAAAGAAATCCTTGATGTGGAACTTTCTGACGTTTAGGCTCCTGGATAAAACATTTTCCACGTTGGCAGTTGAAGAGGGAGCAAGAAGAATATTCTGGTGCCTACCACCTAGCAGCTGTCCCCCCCCATCCACCCACCCAGGGTGTGGCGAGTGGCTGGATTAGCCACCAAGGTTTTGCGGTCGTCAGGGGAACCGGTGACGTGGTCCTAAGCCAGGGTGACGATGGCTGGAATGGACTAACGGGGTGGACGGGAGGAGCTGATGAAAGGTCCTGAGCGAGGAGTCGTACATCATTCTTTCTCTGACTTGTCATTTGTAACATATTTCCCCTTCTGAGCATTTGGGGAAATTAATCTCCTCGCACCTGCTGCAGCAGGTAAACACGAGTTTGCTGCTGGGGCGTCCCGGGCGCGTGGGTGTGTGTCTTCCAGGCCATTCTTCTTCAGAATAGATGGCAAGGGGGCTTTTCCTGCTGAGTCAGCCTCCTTACCACTCCACCCAAGGGGGGATTCGCAGGCAGGTGGTCATGCATCTGGCTTGGTTTGAGTTCCTAGAAGTTCCAATAACTTGCAGAACTGTGTTGAATTCTGGAAGTTACAGGCATGAGTTCTATGGGATTGGGCTATGGTGATTTAAAAACGCACGGTAATTAGACAGTGTTAACCTTTCATGTGGGCCATGCAGTGCTTAGCATGTAGGGCCTCCTCATGTCCTGGAAACTTACTTCAAGCAAGTGGATGACCAAGCCAGTTCCTGAATAGGAGCGGGGGCTGGTTTCCCTGTTCACTTCACACTTAACGAAGCCCCTCCCCCGGGTCAGGGAAGGTGGCAGTGATTGTGTGAACGAACACCTTACAAAGGGCTGCCTTTGCTACAAGTTCATGAACTCCCGAGCGAGGGTAAATAGAAAGAGAATGTGGGAGATGTTATACGGCAAGTCAGTAAGTTGGGTGAGGAGTAAGCATCACAAACCCATGGAATCCGCGATACGATGTTGAAAGAAAAGGAAAATGTGATTTTTGAGATTGGAGATTTTTTTTTTTGGCTGTGCCACGTGGCTTATGAGATCTTAGTTCCCCAGCCAGGGATTGAACTCAGGCCCACGGCAGTGGAAGCACCTAGTCTTAACCACTGGACCACCAGGGGATTCTGAGATTGGAAATTCTTGGCCTCATTTACTGACACACGTTCATGGAAAGTCTGTTTTGTTTTTGGCATGGAGGATGCAGAGGTGCTGGATTTGGTCCCTCTCCTCGAGGGGCCATGAGTGCCTTGCCCGACGTTGCACAGCCTAAGGGAAAAGAAATAACAGTCATTGTACAGTGTGGCTAGTAGTCTAGAAGAAAGACAAAACACCCAAGCACAAGCCAGGTTTATTGTATGTGGGTGACATGGAATGAAATTCCCTTTACTACTTTACTCTGGAGCCTAGAGCTGTGCTGTCTTTCAGCAGGATTAGGCTTTGAAAGTCTCACGTGCTTTAGGAGAAAACTCAAGTCATTGAGCAGCTACCTAGACGTGGCTTCTGAAGCCTGTGCACGTTCATGCCGGCCTCCCCAACTCCTCACTTGTCAGAGGCGCTCACAAGTAAGCAGACGCAGGTTGGGCCTTGTCCCCGTGTTCCCAGCCCATCCGTGCCAGCTTCCCTCCATCATCGCATCCCGTTGCCTGGCAGTGCCCTGCGAGGTGGTGGCTGTCGCAACCACCTCCTTCCCCTGGAGGTGCGCCGTCTGGCCCTGACAGCCCTCGGGAGGGATGCCGGACGGGGGTGGCTTTGGCCCCTTGTGCCATACAGCTGGAGGGAAGGACGACCCTGAGAGATGGCAGCACCGGAGTCGGCTGTGACTGCCGAGACGCTCCTTGCCTTGGCCATCGGTGGGACCTGGGGGAGGGGGTGGGGGTGGGGAACTTGCCTGATTCTGCATATTTCAGGTAGGGTCCGGCCTCCTGCAAGGCTGTCCTCTGAAGACTTGCTTATCCTACCGCTTTGATTCTAAGACATGAATTTTTATCCTTGTCTAACATTTTTGAAATTGGGGGTGCATTTTAATATCCATGTGTATGTCTAATGAGATGACTCTCGCTCCTCCCAAGAAAGCCATCATTAAGTTCATGGGTGTCCTGCATTGGGCGGCCTCTTGGACCCAAGGGGCTGTGGTAAATGGTGGTAGATGCCCGTGTCTGATGCCCGCTGCTTCCTGGAAACCAGGGTCTAAGAACCTGGGCCTTCCAGGATGTGAACGTCTAGCCCTGGACCTGCATGTGTTTCCAGCCCTGGCCGTCCCGGGCCTCTTTCTTTCCCAGACATGGCTGCACACACACGAGGTGGAGGAAGCAGTCCGCGACGGGCAACAAGTCTGTTCTGCAAATCCTGGACCTCGAGGCTTCCAGTCGTCTCTGTGGGCTCTGCCCGGATCTCGCTTACATGCTGCATCTGCTTCTCGTCCCTCCCTCACCAACCCTTCAGTGCCTCTCTGTTTCTTCCACCTCAAACCCCAAAACAGCCTGCTTCCAGCCAGGCCCCTCTGCTGTGATTTCTGCCTTAACTGGCCACTCCCTGGGTTCCTTTCTGATCATCCTAACCTCCTCCAAGGCAGGCCTGTCTCTGGCTCCAGTTCTGATCCGCTGGGTGCCTAGACAGGGCCTGGCTGTGGGCAGGCTCTCCTGCAACACTCGTTGGCTGATGAATTGACGTGACTACAGCTCAGAACTGAAATCTTTTGGGCATTTTATTACTGTCAGCGTCTGGGCAACACAGCTCAAGGATTAAGGAGAGTTACGGGAGAGAATGAACTCTAAGAATGGCTAATTATTATTATTATTATTTTTAACCAACTGCAATTTACAAAGGGTATGTAGAGGGAAGGAGGCACAGAGAGCACAGCCTCTAAACTAGGGTTAATTAGAAGTCTTCCCTATAGCTCGTGCTTCATCAGCAACAGAACAGCATGTAAATAAATCTAATTTCCCTCCAACTCAGCTCGTCACAAGCTTAATTACAGCAGTCACGATGTGTGCATGTGTGTGTTTTTTTCATTAGCGAAAGAGGGTCATTATTAGCCATGTCTGCTAAGAATTATTATGAAGAGCCTGGTTCCACCCTCGATAGGTGTCCTCAGAGAGCAGAGAGGAACTTTCCGTGTGAACGAAAGAGTTTCCAATTAAGGTGGCTTGGAGGAAGCAGGAAGCGGCAACGCAAATTAGAAAATGATTACAGAGAGGGAAAAAGCAGGCGAGTGCCGTGCTTGCTTGCGGAAGGGTTCTGGGAACCTCGGTTAATTACTGTATGGAGGAAGAGTTCCTTTTGGGGGCTGGACCCTCTTTCCCCACCCTTGTCGCTTGCCTGGCTTGACATCTTGGGTCTACAAGACCCCTCTGGGGTCCTGTCTTGCTTTCTGGCTCCAGAGAGCTGAAAATGAGACTTGCACTTGGGGAGGACAGGGCTGGACCACTTCTCCCCACCCCTTTTAGATGGCTTTTCATACCTCCCCCCTCCTACCGCGGAGAAAAGCAGGGGAGAGCAAGCACACTGTCACCGCCGGGAAGATTGCCGCACTGGACGGCCGTTGCAGTGAGCGTATTGTTCTAGAAATAAATAGCTGAAAACCCAGAGTCAGAAATTAGTTAACACAAAGGAAGTCGAACCCTACAGGCTGAGTTCCAATTGTCTGCAGGAAGTGCCCTGCCCAGGGGGGCCTTTGAGGGAGGATTTAAGTCCATCCCGCCTGGCACTCAACTCACAATGTTGGCAAAAAGTTTCTTCTTTCCTTCCGACCCCTGCCTGCCCCCCCAGCCCCCCATAATGATTACTTCTCTCATTAAGCATTGTGAGGGGCTGTGCTTTGTGGTGCTAATAAACCTCTGGTGATCCAGAAATCAAGGCAGCTGTCTGAACCCCAGGCATATGTGTCCTGGCCCGACAGACCATGTCTGTCCTCAGCCTTCCAGTAGTGGTGATGGGAGCTGGCTGTCCCCAGGCACTGGGCAGAGGGCAGATCCAGCAGCTCATGGAATGGGAGGGAGCCTGGAAGCCCCCATCCTCTAAGCCACTCCCTAACATGTTTTCTTCCAGGCTCTGCTTGAATGCCTCCAGGGATGGGAGGCTCATTTCCTTCCAAAGCTGCCTGGACCCTAGTGGCAGCCCCGGTCGTCATGTTTATTGAGTGCCTACTGAGTAAGTAAGTGCTCAATAAACGTGAACTAAAAGTAGATAGGGTGAGGGGTGGGGTGTGCAGTGTCACTGTCCTATTGGACAAGGACGAGGTATGAAACTGAGGTTCAGAGAGGTTAAGTAATTAGCCTGTGGTCACACAGCTCATGAGCTGTGAAACAGGGGTGCATCTCCAGCTCGTCGGAGGTCAAGACCACGTTCCCAGTCCTTGTGATGAACCGGGGCAGGTTTTTCCTCCTCCTGGATGGCCCCACGGGCTCTGGTTCTGTGCCCTGTGATATCCCAGAACAAGCCCGCTCTTCTGTGTACTCCCCTTCAGTGGTCTGGAGACAGTTTTCCGGCCCTGCTCACTGCTCCCTTTTTTAAAGGGTGAGATGCTTGCAGAGATATCCAGGGCTAGAGTTCTCTGACGATGGTGCCATTATCAGAGGTAGGGACCGGTTCTGGCAGGGACTCCCAGGCCCTTGAGTCCTGGTGCAGGTGCTGGGAAGTCCAGGACAAGCTGTGTGGATAGGAGCGAGCATTGCAGCTCCTTATTCAGGGCTGCTGAATGCCCACCAGGCCTGAGCCTGGCAGGGCAGGGTCGGGAGAGGGTCAGCGATGTGGTCCCCATGTGTGCAGTTGTTGGCTGGGCGGAAGCTGCGTGATGCACCAGGCCACCTGTTTCTTTTATGCAGATTCACTCTTTTTTTTTTTTATTAATTAATTAATTTATTTTTAGTTGCTGCATGCGGGCTTTCTCTAGTTGTGGCGAGCGGGGGCTACTGTTTGTGATGGTGTGTGGGCTTCTCATTGTGGTGGCTTCTGTTGTTGCGGAGCATGGGCTCTAGGCACGCGGGCTTCAGTAGTTGTGGCATGCGGGCTCAGTAGTTGTGGCTCGCGGGCTCTAGAGCGCAGGCTCAGTAGTTGTGGCGCACGGGCTTCGTTGCTCCGCGGCACGTGGGATCTTCCCGGACCAGGGTTCGAACCCGTGTCCCCTGCATTGACTGGCGGATTCTTAACCACTGCGCCACCAGGGAAGCCCAGGCCACCTGTTTCAAATGCCTTCCTGGGCTAGGTCACTGCCACAGTGGCCCAGATTCTTAGATTCCTGGGCTAATGAATCATGGTCTGGGTGGATGACATTGTCACACAGTGATAGCCCCCTCAGTCCAGCTTTCTTTTCTACAAGTGTGATTTGGAGGTGAGCATCCTGATACGGGCGAGGGTAGCTTGAGGGGCAAGACTAGGGGTCCCAAGATGAGCCTGCTGCTCTTAATGTGCTACCTCCTTGCTGTGGGGTCTTGGCTAAGACCCTTGTCCTTGGGGAGGAGCAGAAGCCTCATCACTGCCCTTCTTGGGTGGCACTGTATCTTTCCAAGGCTAAGAGTCACTGGTTCAGGGGTTCCCAGTTGGGTAGGGCTGTTGAGGCGATCCTGTTACTGTGTCGGTAGGTAGAGGCCATGTGTGCGTCGTCTGACACTTGGAAGACCAGCATGGTTTTGAATATAATTTCGTCTTTGATAAATCAGAAGACTTGTCTGGCAACGATGGGAGTTGAACCCAGGTAGGACCTCGCAGCCTGTGCCCCAGCCACGGCCCTTTGCACAGAGCCAGCGTGTGCCACTGCCGTGGCCCTCTGATGTTAGAAACGTTTGCGAGTAAGATGTGACCAAGTTGAATTGAAGTCCGGAGGCTCTCACACAATCACAAACTTGTACATGGTCACCTTCGATCTATCAGAATTCACTCTGGGTTTTTCATGTTTGCCTGGAATCGAGGCACGCGCACTCATTCAGTCACGGTCTGAGCCAGGGTTTGATGGCTGTCCTGGGCCTTCCTCAGGCCCGGCGCTGCTCTCCCGGCTCTGGCTGTAGGTATACTGATGTCCTCTTGCTTCCTGGAGTGGAGCCGATGCTCCATCACCTCTGGGTCCTTTGTGCTCACGCCCCTTGCCTCAGGATGTCCATCTCCATGTGTTGATGGGCTGGTTCCTTCTTGTCCCCCACAGCTCAGCTCACGCCCCCCTACAGAGGGGCCCTTCCTGCCACCCTGGCTAAAGCTGGCCTCCCCTAGTCTCTGCCCCATCACCTATTTTATCTCCTTCAAAGTAATGGTTTTGTTTCTCTGTGTATCTGCCGTCTTTGTCTCTGATGAGAGGGTAAACTCTCCGAGAGGGTCTGCCTACCTCCGTCCCTGCTGTGCTGTAGGACAGTCCCTGGCGCATCTTAGGTCTCAGTAACTGTTTTGTGAATAAATGGATGTGTCTTAAATGCTCCTGCATCTCTCTTCTGGAAAGGAGCGTGAGGCTGGCCCTGGGGGCCTTGGCCCTCCTTCCTGTGGCTGTCTTCTGTGATTCAGAGCCAGCAGCTGGCAGACAGAGGGGAAGGTGTCTCCCAGGGGGCCTGCTTCCCAGAAACATCCAGCTCACTTCCCCCACCTGGGCTCCTCCAAGGACAGAAGAATGAGGAGCTTCCTGGAAACCCTCCTGGCTTAGCCCCTGGAGGGTTGGAATGACTTGGGTCCTGTGCTTAGCTGTTAGTGACGAAACCCAGGAAGCATCCCAATTTCATGACTAGGAGGGGAAAAACCTCCTTTGCTATTTGGTGAAGAGAGGAAAGGAAGCCGCCAACTGAGAATTCCCAGAGTGGGAGTTTCCTAAACTTTCCCTGGGATCATTGGGTGTGAGAAAGAGGCCCTGACTCCACTCCTGCTGGGCAGGAGTTTGATGATGAGTGTGCATGGGTGTGCACACGTGTGAGTGATGCCCAGAGACGGGGCTCAAGGGCCACTCAGGGTCACAGGCTGAGGGCATCCTTCCTTTCAAGGTCGGCTGCCCAAACTCTCCACCACACGCCATCTGTCCTCTGCACAGATGCAGCAGGCAATGGTGGGCCAGGATGGTGTGGAGAGAGGAGGGCTGAGCACTGGGGAGCAGACCTGGCTCTGTGCATCAGTGCTGGTGCACGGAGCAAGTTCTTTTTCTTGGGAGTCATCGTCAGCCTTCTGGTCTAGTGTGGTGACTGAGAAATTGTGTTAGAGAATCGTTACTATTTCAATTCTATTTTAAAGACATTAGGACAGCACCTAGGAGCAGGGATACGGAGGCTTGTTAAATACAGATTTCTGGGCCTCAGATTTAGAGAAGGGCTGCTGGTATGACGTCTGCATTTTAACAGGATCCCACCCCCAGGTGATGCTGACCCAAGTGGCCCTTTGACCCTCATCTCCAGAAACCCTGTTTTTAACCCAGGACTCCAGGGTGAACCCATTTTCAGAGCAAGGAAACTTTTTCTGAGATAGAACAAGCCCACCTCTCCCAAGTTTGTTACTGGGACCTGTTTATATTTAACTAGGTGTTGGGAACCGTGAGGTTTCCCTCTAGAGGAAGCTGTAAAGGCAGACTCTAAGGGGAATTCCCTGGCAGTCCAGTGGTTAGGTCTCGGTGCTTTCACTGCCAGGGCCTGGGTTCGATCCCTGGTCGGGGAACTAAGATCCTGCAGGCTGTTAAGATCCTGTTTGACCTGTGGCATGGTCAGATTGAAAAAAAAAAAAAAAAGGTAGACGCTAAGAAGTGATCCCCGAAAGAGACGATCTCGGCACAAAGTGTAAAAAGGTTACAGGTGGGCGTGCAGCTCAGGATCCCACTCATAAGATGACTGCTGCGTGTGTCCAGAAATGCGAGATCTTATTCATCGAAGTGGTCACAGCACAAACCTCTGGGAGTGAGATTTCAGGTGATTTTTACTATTTTCTTTAGACTTTTCTGTGTGATACTAATCACAGTTATCTTTGCAATCAGAAATAATAGTAAAGCCTCATTTTTGTGGGAAAGAAACTCAGAAATACAGAAACAGTTCCAGGCAGAAAGCTAGGTGGGACCAATGGCTGGCCTGATACAGGCCTGGCATCAGCCCCAAGGGCAGGAAGGGTGGATTCCTATTGGAAATATGGGCAGAGCCCCCAGCTTGGGCATTTCTGAGCTGGCCTCAGTCTTTCCTGCAGCCACCTGGGGTCCCTGTGCCCTTCTTAGCTGGAATCTCCCACGGGACCTCACTCCCTGGGCTCCATGCCTTTGCTGGGTCTTGGTGCTAATGATTGCCCTTCTGGGGTGGCACCTTGGCTTGAGAAGAAGGTGACACTCCACCTGCCTCATCTTTTTATTTAATGTGGCGGAGATGGGATGGCACTACCCGGACCCTATGGAAACTTGGTGTTCTCCAAGTGGGAAGGCTGCAGGCTGTGGTCACGGCCGTCTTTGCGGTGGCCTAGACTTCTGTGTTCACGTCTTTCTGCACTAGAGGAGTGAACCCAGAGGAACCGTGACCTGGCAGCCCGGGAAACACCTCTGTGCTCAGAAGGGGCACTGGCCTCTTGGAGATTGGAATCCCTGCTCCACCATCCTCTAGCTCTGTGACCTTGCCCTCTCTGGATCTCCATTTCCTTATCTGTAATTGAGGCTGCTAAGAGTCTCTGCCTCATAAACTAGACGTCACAGTGGGTCCCTGACAACATGGCTGCTTTTCCTCCTCTCCCTGCACAGAAAGGGAGCTTTGCTGGAAAGATTTCCAGAAACTGTTTCGGACTTTGACCCTGCCCATATCTCACCTGTAGCAAGTGATCGTCTGACGTTGCCCGGTGTGATTTCTTAGCAACCGGCTCCTTTTGGTCGGCCCAGCCATCAGACGCTCTCCAGCAGAGAAAGTCTGAGTAATTTTTTCCATTCGATGTGCATTCATGGGAGGGGAGGCAGGGATGTGTTTTAGGCAGTACCTGGCTCCTCCTTAAATTAGACTGTTTTCCATTCTTATCTCCCCAAAGGTGGTTTTCCAGACTCAGCCATGACTCACAATCTCAGCCTGCCCACGGGAGGGTCAGAAAATTGGTGAGAAGTCAGAGTTGGAGCATTGATTTTCCTTTTTTTTTTAAAGACACGAAGGTGGAAAATCAGCATTTGCTTGCAAATGACTACCTTGTGGTACAGCAAAGGGATCCTGTCCAAGAGGGTCTGTTCTAAGGAATGGATGTGTATGACTTTAATTCATCTCAGTCTATATTCATCTATCCATCCATTCATTCAGTACATAGTTATTGTGTACCCACTCTGTGCCAGGCTCTGTTCTAATTGCTGGGGATTCCACAGCGAATGAAACAGACAAGTTCCTGCCCTAGTAGAACCAAAATAAACCAACCATTTATTTTCTCAAGCCAGAAACTCCCCTCCCTCCTCTGCTCCCCCCTCTCCGCCCCTGTCACACTGGATGAAGGGGGAGGAGCACAGGGCTGAGGTAGGATCCATGGACCTGAGGACTAGCGCTGGCTCTGCCACTAACGGACCACATGGCCTTGGAACAATACCTTGAGTCTTAAATTCTGAAAAAGCTGTCCTTTCTCTGGAGGCTTCTCCACCTAAAATTCTGTGCTTCCTTGTGATTCCCCAATTCATTCACCATCCCTCCTTTTTTTTTTTTTTGTGGCACGCGGGCCTCTCACTGTTGTGGCCTCTCCCGTTGTGGAGCACAGGCTCCGGACGCGCAGGCCATGGCTCACGGGCCCAGCCGCTCCGCGGCATGTGGGATCCTCCCAGACCAGGACACGAACCCGTGTCCCCTGCATTGGCAGGCGGACTCTCAACCACTGCGCCACCAGGGAAGCCCAACCATCCCTCCTTTTAAACATTTTTAGTGGCTCAGCAATAGTTTTTTCTATCATGGAATATTTCAGATACATAAAAGAGAATAATGACCACCCAAGACGTACCCTTCAGCATAAGGAACAGAGCTCCGTTCACCCAGCAGCGCTCCCAATCATCTTTCTCTCCCTCCCCCCAGGGCCTGGCATTTATCATTTCCATGTATGTCTTTCTTCTTGAAATACATATGAATGGTATATCAATACTATTGGTATACATGTTTTAGACTTTCTGTAAGTGTTGTCGTATTTTATCATATTACCATAGTTTATCTTTGGCAACTTGCTTTTTCTCTCTATCTCTGTTATGTTTGGAAGATTAACCCTTGTTGATATGTGTAGCTCTGTTTTATTGCTGCATGGTGTCTATTCTCTGAATGTACCACAGTTTGTCCATCTTCCATTCATGGAAATGTAGACGTGGTCTGTTTTTGTTTGTTTGTTTGTTTTTGGCTATTACACATAATTCTGGGGTGGATATTCTCACAGTGAATTCTCAGGCACAGGAGTTTTCTAGCAGATAAACCTTGATGTGAAATGACTGGGTCAAAGGGCGTGGCTCAAACACCCTTTGCCCCCTCTCTCCATCTGTCAGCTCTGCTCACCCCACCATCACTTTAGGTAACTTCTCTCCCAGTGGTTCCAGAAAATGGCTTGGCTTGTGTCCCAGTAGCCCCACTTGGGTCACATGTCCATCCTTGGTTGTCCAGGCCTGGGTCATGGGCCCGTCCTTGGAGCTTGGAGGTGGGGCCTGCCCCAAGTGAGCCTCAGAGTGGGGGGTGGGGAGGGCTGGCCCCACGAAAGATCAGGGTACTATAGCCGGGGGCGGGACAGCTAACTGTGGGCACTGCCCAGGGTAGCTGGGCCGCATGCTGTTAGGGGAAAGTAGCTCTTGTGCCTTTTGCCCCAAGGTTTCTTAGAAAGCACCTGTCTCTTTGGCAACAACAGTGGCCGAGCAGATTAAAGAAGCCTAGGTTTGTGTTTCACACTTTGATTTCTGAGCACAGCTCAGGGCAGTGATCTTCAGTGTGTCCTTTTTAGAGATGGGAAAACTGAGGCTCGAGGGGTCTCAACAATTCCCGAGGTGTCTGTGGGACCCAGTGAACTGGGAAGATACTCTGTCCTTACCCCCATGCTTTCTCCCCAACTCAGAGGCCAGGTGGCTCCTTTAATGGCTCCAGAATCAGTCCTGCCATTTTATAGGTGGGAGAACTAGGCCCCGAACAGTAGGGGGCTAAGGCTGCAGCTTCTTTGTGTCTAGTCACTCTGTTAATACCCTCAACACAATGTCGATGCAGGATGTTGTTACAGAGGGGGAAACTGAGGCTCAGAGAGCAGAGGCAACTGGACTGGCCAAGAGTTGGGGATAAAGCTCAGACAACAATGAAGGCATCTCCTTGGTCCCCCTCCAATGCTGCGTCCACGTGCCCTCATTTCAGGGTACTTTTCCACCCCAGAGGGAGCTGGCATCACCGCCCAGACCCCAGTTGTACCTTCAACGGGCCGAAGAGGTAGTCTCCATCCCCTCAGCTGCATCCCCGTGGGCACCCCACAGAGAGTCCTTTCTTGCCTTTGATGTAAATTCTTGCGCCTTCCTGATAATATTCTGGGCTCTTCTTAACGCGCGGGGGTCAGCTGTGAGGCATCTTGGCAATTTATAATTCTTGAGAATTCTGTTTGGTGACATGAGTTAGCATTTAACAGACACCCTGCCACCTCCTCTCTCCCTATTGTGACAAGCTCCTGGCAGAATCCTTTTGAGACTCAGGGTAATTGCACCACGCTGGGTATGGGAGGACCACGTTGCGCTTGAGTGCGTCTCAAAAACGTCTCCACAATAGACAGTCAGGTACGCGTTTGCTTGGCTTCAAGGTAATGATTTAAACTTAATTTGACCCTTGATGAGGGAGCCCAAGCTTCTGGTCGGACACAGCCTTTCAGTGTGGGCTTGCCTGCCATGCCTTCAATGGTTACACAAATAATTCCTTCATAACAAGTGCCTTTCAGAGGATGTCTGCTGCTGACAGCTAATATAGAATTATTGCCCCTGAATGCATTTCTGTAATTACTTCCCAGAGATCTGTCTTTGTGTTAGAAGACATTTCACACTTTAGTAACATAAGTGTTTTGGAAGAGTACGAGCAATTATTATGAATACTCTTTCCGTGAAAATAAACCTAAAAAAATTATAAAAGCTAATGCTAAAATTGGTTAGATTCAGGGAGGAATTTCATTTGAATTTGATTCATGTATATTTATTCCAAGTATAATAACTCTTCTTATATGGAAACTTTTTTTTTTTTAAACAAAACAGCAGTAATGATACAGAGATCCTGCTTTCTAATTTTTGAGCAATACTGAAATGGCAAACTGATTAAAAGTGACAGGTAGCTTGAGACCGAATAAAGAAGCGTAATCGTGGAGCTCTGATAGGAGACATTTGTGGTAATGGAAAATGAAATGATTCACAGTGTGATCAATAAAAAATTAGCAGCATTTAATAAAAGGTTTCTGCTTCATGTTGATTAAAGAACAACGCGAGCAGTTTGAAATCCGAGTTAAGTGACGGTTTGAGGATGAGCAGGGGGTGGTGATGGGGTGTGGGTGTGCGTGCGCATATAGATCACGCGGATACTGGCCATCCGAGGTGGCCACCGGGCCCCTGGAGTGGGTCTGGAAGTTTCCTTTGCGCTGCCCACTTGACCTTTGATCTGTGGTTAATCCTTTCCAGGTCTGCCCTCCTCCTAGGCTCCAAGCAGGCCTTGCTCTGATTGGCGGGTGTGGGTCCGGCCCACTCCCCACTTAAATCCACCCCCGCGGAGGGGGCTCCCGCCTGAGCGAAGGCTGTGTTTTCCCCGAGGCCCCTCAGTGTGCTGGATGGGCCCTTGGCTTTGTCCTGTCAGCTGCCCACGGGTCCAGGTTTCTGGAGACTTCCGGAATGCCCCACAGCGCACTTGCGGGACTGGGCACCCGCCTGGGGGCTGGAGGGAAGTCAGCAGCAGGCGGGGAGGCCTCAGTCAGCGCAGGAGGTGAAGCGGTAGGGAAGGGAAGGGTCCTTGCAGGGGGCGGGGCCTCCGCCCGCGCGCCTTGGGGTCCGGGGGGAGCGGCTTCGGGAAGCTGTCAGTGCCCTCTGCCTTCCGCCTCAGCGGCAGCAACGCGGCGAAGCCACTCCATCAGACACGTTGCCTTTCCTCCGGGCGCCACTTCAGTGTTCCCCGGGACGCGCCGCACACCGGGCGGGCTGTCTCCACGCCCGGCAGCCGGCTAATTTCTAAAGGCTCTGCACAGCCTCTCCGCTGTGGCTGCAGGGAGTGGGGCTTCTGGCCTTGCAGGCCCTCGCGGGGCTGGACCGGAGACCCTGGTCTGGAGGATCGCTGGGGGGCAGCTGGCCTCTGGGTTACAGCAGCGGCTCCTCAGGACCAAGGGCAGGGAGTCCTTTCCATTCCTGGAGTCCTGGGGCAGCGGGCAGGACCAGGGGCCTGTTCCTGGCTTTGTTCCCAATGTCTCGACTTTCCCCAGAGACGTGCAGAGCCATGGCTGGACGTTCAAATGCTAGGGTAGGAAGGGCCCTTTCAGACTGCTTGGTTCGCATACATTTATCGAGCACCTTTTGTGTGCCAGGCCTTATGGTGGGGGCCGAGTGCGGTGGGGGGGTCAGATGAGCAAAATTGATGCTGACCCTGCCTGCCTGGAGCCGCTCACTGGCATGGGGACAGTGGGATGTTCTGCAAAGAGAAGGACCATGACTGCTGTGGTAAGAGCAGGAAAGCGGGGTGCCCAGTGAGCACCCAGAGTGCTTGTGGGGGGCTGACCCTGTTGGGGTGAAGGTTCATTGAGCTGAGCCCTGGACGGTGAGGAGGAGTTGTCTGGGTGGACTTTTGCCCACTTCCTGCTTTCACAGTGGAACTCCATCTGTAAAGCACTGCTCAGTGGGACCCCAGCATCTACAGCAGACAGAGTGGGGCTTCCTTGGTGGGGAGGTAACCCTTGGCTTTCTGCCCTCGGGCCTGCCCCTGGCACAGCGAAGAGTCACTAAGGTGCCCTTCTTTAAAAATTGCTGCTCCACAGCCTTCATTTACAGATGGAGCCACTGAGGCCAGAGAGGACGGGACCTGCCGGGATCCCCGAGCTACCTCCATGTGGCCTGAGGGCTCTGGGCTCCAACTGCACCGCTTGTATTTGCCTTTGACCTTGAGGCACTCTTGCTCAGCCTGGCCACCCGTCCTGTCTTTGGGGTGCGCATCTGTCCCCGGTTCCCCCATCCTCCTCCATGGAGCTCCTCTTTCCGCCATGGCTGCTGGGGGTGATTTGCACCCCAGCATCCGCACCTTGAGTTCTGCTCCTGGACTGGGAGCAATTAGGAGCGCCAGACCATGGCTCTGGCCACAAATTAGCTGGATTTATCGAGCTCCCCATGCTGCCCCGCGTCCTGTCCCCCCTCCCCTGCCTAGGTCTGGCCTGCTTCTCCATCTCCTCCTTCCCAGCGGCTGTCGGAGACAAAACATGACAGCGAGGAGAGGGCAGAGTGGTCACAGCCTCAGGAGGTCACGAGGCGGTAACAGTGTACAATTTTCATGGTTCCAGGGTGGCTTTGTCCGACTGTGCTTCATTACTGCATGTGGCGAGATCAGTTTTATTAAGATTGTGAGGCTCAGAGGAGCGATACCGTTAAAGACCAGCTAGAAAAATATAATTTTTTTCCTTTTTGGTGAGGGTGTTTGTGATTGCTTTTTCTCCCCTTCCTGCTCTAATCCTCCCACTTTCCCTCCCTCCCATCTACCGTCTTTTCTTTCCTCTCCTTCCTTACCCATCATAGTTGGGAGCCAGGGGCGGGGCGGGGGGGTGGAAGCTGCCATCTCTCTCTGCCTTTGTGGCTTGAGCTCAGCACCTCAACATCCCCTGGGAGGGGAGAGTCATGCATTCGTTCAGCAGGTACTTGCCCATAAAGGGCAAGGTGCTTGTGACCAGTGTTAGCCTCAGCAGGGTAAGCAGCTATGCTTTGTTCTTTGGGGCATCTACGTCACTTAGAGCAGTGGCTGGCGCATAGTAGGTGCTCAGAAAAATGTTTGTTGATTGACCAAAGAGGTGGAGGATTTGTGTCTGATACGGCTTCGGCTTTCGGAGAGCTTACTGCCCACCACAGCCTGGGTGGCAGAGACCTGGGGCAAGGTCACCTGGATGAGAGCTCCCATAGGGAGCTTCTCCAACCTGAACGTGAGGAAGTGATATCTTCCTCATTTTCTAGGCAAGGCAACTGAGGCTTAGACGTGCAAGCAACCAAAGTCACACAGGAGGGAACCTGAACCCGGTTCTAAATCTCCAAAGAACCGACACTTTAATCATTGTACAGCTAAACTCCCTGTCGGACCCAAGGGGGCCCAGTGGCTTTTGCTGGGTGTGCCCCTGGATGCCCCAGGCCACATCCAAGGCCACCAAGGCCGATGGTTTCACTCATGCCATGTTTCTTAAGATTTGAAGTTAACACTTAAAAATCCAGAGATTTCACGTAAAAATGTGGATTTCCTTCATTAAACAAAACAAAACATCTAATGTTTGTACTGGGCCTTGCTTTTCTGTATGGTAACTATGTAGAGATTTGAGCAGGGACCACCCCCTTGGGTGGGTGTACATCTTCCCCCCAGGCTCCTCCAGTCCATTCTACTCATTTGTGTCAGGGTGGGGGCCTTGGAGTTGTGAGCTTTGGTCCGCTCATGATCTGAGTGACAGAGTGAGCTGTCTGAGCTATCTGAGCTTCAGTTTTGCCCTCCGTATAATAAGCCTAATGTTGTATCTCCCTTATTGGGCCACGGGTCACTGGGGGAAGGCTGCAAATGAATTGGAAGATCTGATCTGAGAAAAGTGATTACCGTCACACTGCTAACCATTTTGGCCTCGGGTTCTAGAATTCCTGACAACTAAAGAGACATTCTCTGGAAAGTTCTTGTTTTCCTGGTTAACCACTGGCCTGTGGAAAGGGGGTCCCTGTTCCCAGTCTTGTATCATCGGCCAGGAAGGAGCATCCCAGCAAGGCTCGTGTGATGCAGCCCGAGGTCAGGTTCAGTGTCTGGTTGACCGTGGCTTTGAAATTCCATCCACGGAGCTGTCCACGCTGACAGGGGAGCAATAGGCGCTCCCCCCACCCCCCAAGACAGCATGTGGAAGTTGCTTCCTTATTTAAGTGGAACTTGGACAGCAAATTATGTGTTAAAATATTTGCCTACAGCTCTGCTGCCAAGGGGACCCTTTAGGCTGAGTGTTAAATGTTACCCTGCTGCCTGCACGGCACATATCTTAAACCTGAAGATAAATAGTGGCTGCCTTGTGGAATTTGGGGCCAGCAGCGGATGCACAAGCAGAGTGTCTAATTGGGGTTGGCAGGCTCCTTGCCCAGACCCGGCCCAGCCCCTCTCTTTCTCCATCCCACCAGTCCAGGTGTGTGTGAGAAAGTGTTCATGGAGACGTGTCCTTCTCTACAAGCAGGGCCAAAACGCCAAGGGTGAGGTTCAGCCAGGGGTTTGACCTCGTGCCCAGGTTCCGAAAGTGCTTCCTCCACGCTGGCCCTCGGGAAACGTGCTGCTGGCGATACTGTGTGTAGGACACATACGGGCTGTTAGGATGGAGCACGTGTTCTCTATTCAAGCAAAATGTTGCTCCAGGATAAACACTTTGCAAGTGGTAGACACCTGCCTGGACTGTGAATTCTGTTGGGAGGTCCCCCACCGCCGCCCCGCAACTACGTACAGGGGGAGAGCACAGGGCAAGTGGGCTTGTGAGTTGTAAACACACCCGCATCGTCTGCACCCGGGACAGACCCCCGGCAGGGGTCACGCTGTTTACTGGAGGAGGTGGGCTTGTCACTTACTCAAGGTCACACAGGGAGGGAAGGGGGAGCCTGAACTTGAGGCCAGGAATTTCCTCTCCTGATGCAGTGGATCCTTTTGTCTGTATGGACATTTTTGTGCCTTTCAGGGGGCATGTGCCCTGACATTCTCCATCCTCAGGAGCCTGTGAGGCCTCCTGCCAGAACCTCTCGTGCAGTACGATGTCTCCACCCGCGTGTCTGAGCCATGATGCAGCCTGTGTTGGTTTGAATGATGATAGCAAAGTAAGACAGTAAGCGTAGCTACTGTTTTCTCAGGCTCATTGTGGGCCAGGTATCAGGCTTTGTATATACTACCTCATTAAAATAATTTAACTTCATTAAAATTTTTCTCAGAGAGGGTAAGTGACTTATCCAAGGTCTCCCAGCTGTTAAGTGACAGCATGTGGATCTGAACCCAGACTGGCTGGCTCCAAAGTCTGGGATTCTTTTCAGTTCTTTCTCTGTCATCCCATCAGTGCCTGGAACATGACTCCAGCTGTCTGCTGCTTGTGTGTGCCGTTGCTTCATGACCATCTCTCTGTAGGGACAGCTTGGTTCCATCAGCCCCACTGAACTCCTCTACACTTGTGCTCCCGGTGCCCCCCTGTTCAGTTGGGTTCTCTCGTCAAGCCCTGTACATGCCTAGAATTCACTGTTTGGTGGTTCTGATTTCTGCGGAGGTGGCTGGTACGGTCTCCTATCCGGGTCTGATTGCGGGAAAAGATGGGGAGACCGTCCCGGGACTTGCTGGCCTCCAGGACTGATTCTCCCGCTTCCCACTGTCACCTGGCACCAGTCCTGCCCTTCACACCTCTCCCTGTCCTTCCCCTGCACCCTTGTCTTGCACTTTTGCCCACATCCTCCTCTGCCCGCCTGCCCCTGCTCCAGCCTCCTCTGGGCTCCTTGAAACCCTGCAGGGCTCCTGGCTTACCCGTATCTGTGTGTAGCTGTGGGCACAATTCTTCTCGCATTGATGGCCAGCCATACACGAGCCTCACCTCCACCTTGTGAGTCAGGAGAGGGTGGTGTCCATCACGATTAAGCTTCTTGACACATAGCGAATCGGCCTCAGGTGGGAGAATTGACATAGGGTCACTCGTGGGGCGAGGGGGGGGTGTCCTAGAGCTAAGACTGGAACCCGGTCCCCTGAGTAACCCGGCCCAGGCTGCAGGCACTTACCACCTATACCTCCCTTGGGGCATTCATTTCTTCACTGGGCAGTCATTCATCCGCCCCATGTTGATTAAGCATCTTTTCTGTGCCAGGCCTTGTGTGGCTTTGAGGCCACCAAGATGAAAGAGACCGGGGAGCGCCCTGTATGTTGTAACAAATACATGTGTGTTATGCCTGGCACACAGTAGGAGCTCAATCAATATTTGTAGGGTGAATGAGGAGAGAATGGATGAAGGTGTGTGATTGTAGCCTCTGGGATATCTCACACCTCTCACACTCTGCCCTTGTTTTCTCTTTCTCGGGCGTGTAGGGGTTGCTCCTGGCTTTCTGCCTCCGTTGGGAAGGTACTCAGCCATAGGGCCCCAGAGGCGGGACCTCCAGTGGTCCCTGGCTGGTTCTCAGGGTGCCCAGGGCCCCCTGATGGCAGGGTGATCCCCACAGTCCTTCCCAGGAAGGAGAAGAGGCAGCCTTCTCTCTGAGGTTCTTTCTGACTTGCGTGCTGGCCGGGGACTGGGGCTAGAGGGGAGAGACCCTCCCTCGCCGGTGTTCTCAGGCTGAACCTCTGTCAGCTGGCCCTGGGGAGCCGTGAGGCCCCGACAGCCCTGACTCATGAGCTCAAGAAGCCTGGCTGAGAAGGTAAGAAGTGTCCTGTTCCCAGACCTGGCAGCCTGTGGGCAGCCTGGCCCCCCGGGGTCTCTCCCCTTTCCCTTTTTTCTGGCCGTGGACTCAGCCAGCTGTCCCCTGCTCAGCGCTTTCACAGGCATTCCCTTTTTGCCCTCCCGCGTGGTGGTTAAGAGTCAGGATCTGTGGTCAGAAGAGCTGGGTTCGAATCCATGCTCTGCCCTTCCCAGTGTGTGTGATTTGTGTGTGGTCCTGAGCCTTGGTTTCCCCCTCTGCAAAGGGGAGGTATCAATTGTATCTCCCTCATAGGCTTACTGTGATGATGGGATGGGAGGATGTGAAGGTAGAAGGGTACCCACGTTGACAGCATCACTCAGGGTGCAGGTGGCCTGGGGTGGGGAAATTAACTGTTTTCTAATGATAAGCAATAAAGGCTGAGTGTTTTGTTACTGTCTCTCTTTGCTCATAGAAAGTTCCCCAAGCCCATATCTTGGGCTCAGGGACTGTGGCATATGGAGGTGTGGTGTAGTGGGATCAACCAGTGTAGGTGTACCCTCTTCCTCCTGATTTGAAGAAGAAGTTGGCGGGACAGACTGGCCCCATCATATGTTAGGTTGAACCATTTGAGATGGCCAATTTTTGGCTTTTTTGACCTACAAAGATGGCAACTTCATATGGTTCAACCTAATACTTATCACACAAGAAACAGCACTGTAAGCACTTCCCCTCCACCTACCTGTGTTGATATTCAGAGTCTTGTTTCTTTGAAACCAATTAATTCATACATTCACCATTCACTGAGCACTTAACGTGTGTCTGTACCAGGGGCTGGGGAAGACAGTACCAAGCCAAACCAACCACAGCTCCTGCCCTCATGGAGCTTATGGGGTGTGTTCCAGCGGTCTATTGCTGTGTAGCAAACCACCCCCAAACTCAATGACCTAAAGCAACAATTATTAGTTTGCACACTTCTGTGGGCTGACTGGACTCAGTTGGTGGTCTCACTTAGCATTTCTTGTAGAGTTTCAGTCACATGCCAGTTGGGGCTGCTGCCTTCTGAAGGCTTGTCTGGGTTGGATGTCCGAGATGCTGCACTCCCGTGCCTGGTAGCGGGCGCTGGCAGCGGGAGCTCAGCTGGGGCTGTCGACTGGAGCACTTACAATCTCTCCATGTGGCCTGGGCTTCTTATAGTAGGGCAGCTGGGTTCTCAGGGGTCATGTCCCAAGAGACCAAGAGACAAGGGGGAAGCTGCATTCTAGTTTCTGTTACATTCTAGCGTTCGAGGGAGTCACCAAGGCCAGCCAGGCCAGAGGGGAATTGTGGAGGCGACTCAGATCCCTCTTCTTGATGGGTGAGGGCAAGGTCTCCCTCCACAACAGCACATGGGATGGGAGGGGTTGTTGCTGCCGTCCTGGGCAAATGTGGCTGCCACCAGAAGGCAGAGAGTAAAAAATCAGCCTATAAAAGTGTAAGTGAACTTTGTGCCAAGTGCTCTGACAGCGAAGGGAAGGGAACTATGGGGAAGAAATGATGGGGACCTGTGTGACCTTGGTGCTCAGGCCCACGGGGAACAGTTACGGCAGACCTGGAGTGTGAAGAAGCCCTTGGCTAAACAAACTTGAAGTTCAGGGGATTGAACAAAGGTCTGTGGGGCTGTGGAGATAAGTGGGAAGTCAGAGAGGTCAGCAGAGCCCTTGCTGGACTTTGGGGGCTGCAACCAAGCCCCGGCAGATGGCCTTGGAGGGTTGGCAGATTCCTTGACACTCAACTCACTTTTCCATCGAAGCTCTGCTGTGGGGAGACCGTGTAGCAGAGTGGTTAGAGTCAGGAACAACTGTGTTTGCAACCTGCCACTATGGCCTTGCTTAAGCATCGTCACCTCACAGAGCCCCGGTTCCCTCACCCCTAAAATGGGGCTATGATGGTGCTCAACTCATAGGGCTGCCTGGCGGGCTGGGCTCGGAAGGCACCTGGCATGCAACTCGTGCTCAGTAAATGCTAGCGGCTCTTGGTGGAGCCCTGGGCAAAAGGATGGGGGTGTGCACACTGGAAAACAACTAGGCTGTGAGTTGTCCCGGTTGGGTGTGAGGCCGGGCGGGTTGGGAGCTTTGCTAATGGACGGAGAGGCTGGCATTTACGGTGCCGATTCTGTTTCCTGTCCCGCGCTCGTGGCCCTGGGGGAGAGGGCCCTATTCGAAATTGTTTACTTTGGGCCTTCCCTGGGTGGGGCCGGAGGGAAAGGCACCAGCGGTCCGTTTTCGGGACATCCTTCCCAGCCCCGGTGGAAAAGAAATGAGCTCTGCTGACTGCCTTGTGGGCCCGGGTGGTTGGAGGGACCTGGGGCTCAACTGTAGTTCAGGCCCAGCAGGTCACCACGTTGGAAACATGAGGCAGCACTTGGGATGGGGGCTCAGGCAGGGCTGGTGGTGGCCGCTGGGCTCTGTGTCCTCTGTGCTTGCTCAGCGAGGACCCTCGAGGGACCCGGAGGCTGGCTGAGGGCAGGACGTGGGCCAGCAGGGTCACCCCCGATGAGCCAGAGCCGGGTCAGGGTGCTCTCACTAGGGCCCTGGGGGCTCACTGAGCAGCTGCTCAGGGTGGGCCTGGGAAAGAGGAGATCTAGAGGGTGCTCCAGGGGGGCCTGGTGCCCTCGGCTCTGTCCTCAGGGCTCCCACCTCCCGGCCTTGGGAGCCTGGGGAAGGGCACGCAGCTCTACCTCAGAACTTGTAGGTTCAATCCCTTGTGTGGCTTTGGGTGGCCTCTCAGAGCCACAGTTTTCTCATCTGTAAATGGAGGAATAACACCATGTACTCTTTTTTCCGATTTAAGGATCAGAGACTGGGGGGCATCAGAGTGCCTTACAGAGCAGAGCCTTGAGCTGGTGGAGCGCTTCCTGCTCTAGAGGTCCTGATTCTGATGCCGCAGCAGAGGGGCCCCCGGGGACTGGAGCTTCAGGGACGTCCTGCTCCCTAAGACTCCTTCAGCCCACGTGACCCCTGGGACCTCGGGCGATGAGGTCCCCACGTCACCCGCCCCTCCCCCCTCCCCCCCTTTCTGTGCAGCCACCTTGCCTTCCCGTTAGGAGACAGCGGCAGGGGAGGTGACAGTTTCTTAAAACACATTTATACTCTTGGATGACTTTATGCGTTTTTGCCTTATAAAAACCCAAGAGTTGACATTCTGATTTATCTACTCCTGAGTCAACAGGATGTACCAGATTTAAAGAGATCAAATGCATTGTACTGTTTGTGGTTCCAGTTGTGGATTAGATGAGCTGTTATGGAAAATGCTGCCAAGTAAATATGGCAAAACAACAACAACGACAACAAGGGGATAATTTAAATATGTCTATTAAACGACGTGTTAAGTAAAGTAGCACAGGCGTGGTGCCGAGCATAACTTATTATCTGGAGAGCTGGTGTAGTAGAGAAAGTGGGAATTATGGTTCTTTCTCCCCCCCTTCAGAACATTTTTTTTTATTATTATTATTAAGGGAAGAGACTGTAAAGTAGGAATTTCAGAGACGGGCGCTTGCCTGTGTAACCATGGTTGTATGATGACTTATAATATTGAAGGCTCCAAATGATAGTTCTCATTTCTTCGCTTTCTCTTTCTTGCTGTCACCACAGCAGCAGATCAGATTTCCTGAGATAAATATGCTGCCTGACTTTTAATGGGATTTCTGTATTGCCGGGAGTTGGCATGTTCTGATGATAAAAGAACCTAAAAATTGTACATCCCTTAATTGGTAAGAAGAGAGATGTTTTGATGGGCCACAAATGGAAACATTGATTTTTACTGCCTCTGTGCAGTTCCAAGCGGCGTGTCATGCCACGTTCGCCACCACGGAAGACGGCAGCTGGCTCTCCAATGAGCTGATTTGTGTTTGTAGGTTGCTGCTGTCGGGTGCTTGGAGGTGCATGTTCTGTGCAGACGGGAGAAACAGAGCCCTTATAACATTATCTATTTCTGAATAGAAATATTTATAGGACTGTGGCTTCGACCTCGAATGAAATGCATTCTTTGCTTCATTTCTCTTTCTTGCTTTGGCGACCAGTCCTTGGGGGTTTAAAGGTTGTGTGCTGAAGCCTTTTCCTGTAACTGTGATGTTATGGGTGACACACACACACACAAACACACACACACGTGCATACACACACCTTTGCATATGCGTATATGTTTGCATCAATATCTTTACACAAAATAGAGATTTCTCTCTTTAGTTTAAATAAATGCTAGTTTCTGCACAGATAGATCTGTTTTCCAGGACAGACTGTGGGAAGAGACGACAGGCACTTTGATTTTCCAGTCCAAGTCTCTGTATTTTTTTTTTTTTTGCGGTATGCGGGCCTCTCACTGTTGTGGCCTCTCCCGTTGCGGAGCACAGGCTCCGGACGCGCAGGCTCAGCGGCCATGGCTCACGGGCCTAGCCGCTCCATGGCATGTGGGATCTTCCCGGACCGGGGCACGAACCCGTGTCCCCTGCATCGGCAGGCGAACTCTCAACCACTGCACCACAGGGAATACCCGAGTCTCTGTATTTTAATGGGCAAGTTTAATCCACTGACATTTATTGGGATTACTGATATATTTTGTATGTAATATTTACCATGCATTTTTTGCACTTTGGTTTACAAGTTTTTGTTGGGGCCTATTAATCGCTCAGATTGAGGCTGTTCTCCATTTCCCCCAGCTGTGCAGGGAAGTGCACTAGGCAGGAGTCAGGATGTTGAGGTGAACATGTGTGTAGGGTGCTGGGGATGTTGCATCCTTCTGTCTGGAGGCCAGGTGCCTTACCTATGAAAGGGGAATAACAAAGCTGTCCCTCTTTGCGGGCAGGGGGTGGAACCGTAAGATAGCTTGAGCCCCCGTTTAGCTCTAGGATGTGTGAGACTGTGAAATGGGGCTACGTGTGTGTATTTGTGCTTTGTAAACGCACAGAACGCTATGCAAATGCAAAGCATCGTTATCGTAATCATTAACTCACTTTTCTGTACAGTTCAACAGCTGGTCTGCGCAGTGCTAAACACAGAATTGGTATTTTATTTTAAAGAAGTTGGTCAAATGATTCCAAGCCTGGTTCTCACTGTCTAGGCTGATACCGGGGCACAAGTGAGCGCTCAGGGGCATTTTAAACAGCAATTTGACTATCCGTGGTCCTGCAAACACACGTGCTTCCTTGATTCCAGAATCAGGACATCTTTGCAAAGAACTGAGCCAACATCTCCACATTGGGAGGCATGTTATGTGGAAGGTGAGCCTGGCTAAGAGATCTCCCAGCTCTAAACTTCAAGGCTTTGGGGGAAACTAAAAGTTCAGGTGCATTAGGAACAACTGATGGAAACTCTAGAGAAATGTGTGAGAGAGCTGGGTTTTTTAGGAGACAAAATGCTAAGGTATTTTCACCTCCCTGATGGGTCATGACCCCCAGCATCCAAGCACAGAGGGAAGATGACAGGACATCCTTCTAGAAGATTTGCACCAAGAATTAAATAATCTAGCTGAGAATTATGACACCACATGCTACAAAAACCCCCGTATTTTAGTATACTGAGAGGTGTCAAGAAGAATGGACCCTGGGAGGTAGAGTAATTAAATGTATCTTCGTAAATGCAGGGTGATTCTTTTAAAATCCTTTCCCCAGACCCCGTCAGCTGACATGGACTGTATTCTTCCTGTTGGCAGGAGGCCTAGAAGGAGAGCCAGAGTGTGATCGAAAAACCAGCCGTGTGCTGGAAGACAGGAACAGCGTGACAAGTCAAGAGGAGAGAAATGAGGACGATGAAGACATGGAGGATGAGTCAATTTACACCTGCGATCACTGTCAGCAGGACTTCGAGTCTCTGGCAGACCTGACGGACCACCGGGCCCACCGCTGTCCTGGAGGTAATGCTAAATAGCACCGGGATTCTGACAGGTGGTTATATGGATAATTGGACATAGCAACAGCTTGAAGCCTCAAGTGAGATTAAAGAATTAATAATGTAATTTTACAGTTAATGTCATTTTATTGTGGTGTCTTGGGTACCCTTTTAAATAAAATTAAAAATGAAAGCAACAGCTTTCCAGCAGGCAGGAGTTAGGCGGAGGTGCCCTGTCCTTGCTCCCCCAAACTGCATTCCATAGTATGTGGGCCATAAATGGGTGGGTCTGCACCCCGGATTTCTGGAAGGCCTTTTGGAAACCCAGCAATTAAGAGGTCATTAGTGCAAAGTTAAGCAGCTTAAGTGTGGAAAGCTGCATGAAGGAGTGAGCTCTGAAGCAGGGCTTGTGATGGGATGGGGAGAATTTCAAAGGCCAAGAAGTACCCCTACAGAAAGGGACTCAGTTCCACCTCCTCACTTGGCCTTCTGCTTCTCTGGGTAGGAGAAGGGTGGCTGGGAGCAGTTTCTGACTATAGCAGTTTGACTATAGCCCTGTGTTCTATTTACCAGCTGCCTCAGAGAAGGTGGGCAAGGCCACAGTATATAGGAGCGATTTAAGACTTGACGAGTTGAGTGTGTCTGTGTGTCTGGGATACGTGCGGTGTGGGGGGTAGGGGAATGGAGGCATGCATATTCCCGGGAGTATGGCAGCCATGCAATAGGGATAGGGGTTGACGTGTTTCCAGGCTCTGAGCAGGGAGTCCAGAGCATTTGTGTGCCTTAAACAGCTATCCTGAGACATCTCCGTCTATTGTGATTGTTGATGAAACCCTTTGGATGCCGGTTTGTGGGAAGAGGACCTAAAATCTCAGACCAATATTCCAAGGAGGACCCGACCCCTGTTTTGCAGGGGGAATGTGCTGGTAGGAGATAGGTTGGGACTCAAAGTCTTGCTTCCCCTGCCTTTCATGCCATCTTGGAAGATTGAAAGCCAAGTGTTTTGGAACTTTGCTATGACTTTTCCTCTAGTGTCATCTGTACCCGCACAGCCCTGGGTAGACCAAGTGTTCATTCTCGCCCTCTAGAGGGAATAGATATCAAACACAATAGACCCGGCAGCACTCCAAGTTTTGAACTTTTTGGGGCTCAGCAAACCAAACCACAGTCATTTGGAATTTGTGATATTTCAATCATTGGCAGAGGCAACGGCCAACTTATAAGCTTAGAATCAGAATTAGAAGGGACTTATAGGGTTGGCTTTTCCAGTCCTCTTATTTGCTGGGGGGAAATACTGAGGCTTTGAGAGAGAAAGGTGACTGCTTAACCAAGGTCACATAGCAATTTGGTGACAGAGCCAGGACCTCCTCAGGACCCTGGGCTATGGACTCTCATTCTTGGACCTGAGAAAACAATAGATGCTAGTGTAGCTCTTGATTTAGCCAAGAACTGAGGTGAAATCTTAAGTATAAAAGAGTGAAATATTGTCACTTACTTTAAAAACAATCAGTTAATTGATCTTCTAATTGAAAGCTATTCTCTTCATATTCTATGTGAAAGAATACACTGTTCTCATCTAGTTGTTAAAGCAGGGCCCCTCAGGACCACTGCTAAGTGATGCTTTGTAGAGTTTCTGCAGCTCTTGGAGTGAGGTCCTACCCCTGGCACTACTTAGGCTGTTCCTTCCTCCAGTTTTTCAGAATCAAGGAGATTCTCATGTCTCTTACCACACTTTTGAGAATGGTGGTATTTCTAGGTGGAGAAGGGAAAATGTGAGACTTTAGGGCTATAAATGGGGGTCTGTATTGGAAATTATAAATGGTAGCTAATTGTTCTTCAGTCCTGGGCAGGACTCTCTTCCCAGTGGTGGTCTCTTCACTCCATAGCCTCAGACTTTGGCTGAAATCATGGCAGCCCCATTTGCAGGGTCTCAAGCCATCTTTATTGATGCTGCTGGTATCCACCGATTCCCCTGCCTGTTTCCTGACAGGACCCCACTAACAACCTCCACTGGTACATGGGAACCAGGAATATCCCCAAGCCCTGGAGCATTGGATGGGAGTCAGAGATTCCTTGAAAGAGTACAGGAAACGACCTCGTCTAATAGCATCCCCAAGAAATTCCTTACCACCCAGTAAAGGAGTGACCCAGTGTGGGTGAGTCTCCCTAACATGGGAGAGATATGTGAGGAGCTCTTTTCCCCCAGTTCTTAGGATTACCCAGGGACAGGACACACCTTTGGGAATTGTGTGCGTATTTTCAGAACCAGTCCCTATCTGGACACTTCCACATCCTTGGATTGTGCAGTGGTGTTCAGACTGTGTTTCCAGAGGTGTCTCTGAGGCTCTTGGGGTCGGTATTGGGGCCTGTCTGATTGAGGGGCTCTGACACCCACTCCAGTCAGAGCTATCACCTGCTTTATACATTGGGCTATAGTGTAAGATCTTTAAACATTGGCTTCTACTTTAAAAGTTTGGAACTGGTACAGAAATGCAACAGCAGGCCCTCCCAGGCCAGCCTCATGGGTCTGCTGGATGCTCATCATTGATCACCCGGTCACAGTACTAGGGATGATACAGGTGGGCGTTGCTGCCCCATGGAGCGTCACTCTGGAGGGAAAGGTGGACACTTGGCAGCCCAACAAAGACCATTTCAGACAAGGATTTCAGAGAAGGCCCTGCTCTGCTGAGGCCGGGAGGGCTCTGGGTGCTTGCAAGATGTTTCTGAGGGAACAAATGAGTCTTGTTTCAAGGGAAGGCGGGACGTCCCTGCCGTTGAGGATTTGGGCCCTGAGGGCAGTGCCACCTGTCCATTGGAATCTGGCTTTGGGTGTGAACGACACTCACGCCCCGCAGAGGGCTGCCCTCCCGGAATGTGAAGGTGGCACACCCCTCCCCAAGCAGGGCGCCCGGGAAGCCCAGCCCTTCCAGATGGTCAGCGTGTTGGGAAGAGGCTGTGTGTGTGGGGGTGGGTGTGTTTGTGGGGACCATCTCAACTGTGGTCCTTTTATTATTATTCTTTTATTGAAGTATAGTTGATTTACAATGTTGTGTTAAATACTGCTGTATAGCAAAGTGACTCAGTTATACATATACATTCTTTTTCATGTTCTTTTCCATTATGGTTTATCACAGGATATTGAGTATAGTTCCCTGCGCTATACGGTTGGACCTTGTTGTTTATCCCTTCTATATACACCAGTTTGCATTTGCTAATCCCAACCTCCCAGTCCATCCCTCACCCGTTCTCCTCCCTCCTGGCAACCGCCGGTCTATTCTCTACGTCCATGATTCTGTTTCTGTTTCATAGATAGGTTCATTTGTGTCATATTTCAGATTCCTCAAATGTGGTCCTTCTTTGAACTGCTCTAGCAGAGTGAGCTCTGGGCTCTTGCTGTGGCAGTTGGGGTGTGGGTGAGGACACTGCCTTGTTCCATCGGAATCTGGGAGAGTGGTGTGAGGTCTGCAGAGTTTCTGGGGTGGGGATGTGGGGATGCTCTTCATGGACGGGGAGCCTCCTGCTGGAATGACAGTGATGGTATTCATCAGGAAGCCCCCAGGTCCCCCAACCTGGAGCTGGGACTGTCTGCACGGAAGAACCCTCATTTCCAGAGGTTTCGTTGTCCCTCAGCAATAGTTGGCAGTGCTGGGTCCAGGAGGAGTTGTTGAAGTGTGGACCTCAAGAACTCAAGACAAGTCTATCGAGACCTGTTCATATTTCTCTCTCTCTCTCTCCCTCTGTCTCTCTCTCTCTCTCGTTGTCTCTCCTTTGTGTCTGCGAGAAACCGACCTTAAACCCACAATGTATCAGACATTGCATCTTTATGACACACAAAACGAAACAAGCAAGAACCAGTTCTCTCTGCCGATGCTCCCACCCCCAACAGCTGTGTGATTTCTCTTTGTTCCCCTCCAGTCCCTGCCCACAGGATAACAAATGTGTACATGCTTGGAGTCGCGGGCACTTAGCGTCTTCCACTTGGCATTTGTTACTGAACATTTTCTGAGTGGATTCCCTCGTTGCCACATGGTCTTCTCCATTTGGGGAGCTCTCTTGTGCAGCTTGGGTTGCTGGTACTCGGTCCACATACAAAAAAATATTAAATGTCGACTAAGATGCCAGTAGATCAAGACTTTGGCAGCAGAGTAGATAAAGTCTGACTCGATGTGTGATGGGCTTGTCTGTTCCTGATGGAGAATCGTTTGTGGGCACCAAGTGGGGAGATGTTCGGTGGCCGTCTGAACTGATGATAGAAAGTCTCATTAATTTTGGTTCTACCAACTCGAATAACATCGGGAACAGGGAGTGAGCTGAAGTTTACGTTGACACAGTTTGTGCAGTGTTGGTCGAGCACCTTTGGGCCCTATAAACGGTTGCAGGGGAGGTTTTCCATCATTTTCTGGGAGCCAGGAGGATGGCAAGTGCCTTAGAAAGTATCTCTGGGAACTTGCTGGGGCACCGTGGAAGCAGACATGAGAGGTTTGATTTACCCAGGGACCGATTCCAATTTTTCATGTGCTCATTGAAGCAGGTCACCCGTGGACCTTCAGTCTGGATTCAGGTGGAATGTTTCCCTGTGTCCTGGTATAAAAACTACCTTTTGGGCTTCCCTGGTGGCGCAGTGGTTGAGAGTCCGCCTGCCGATGCAGGGGACACGGGTTCGTGCCCCGGTCCGGGAAGATCCCACATGCCGTGGAGTGGCTGGGCCCGTGAGCCATGGCCGCTGAGCCTGCGCGTCCGGAGCCTGTGCTCTGCAAAGGGAGGGGCCACAACAGTGAGAGGCCCGCGTACCGCAAAAAAAAACCAAACAAAAAACTACCTTTTAAGGACACTCTGATTCATACTGAGAGCACATCGGCCCAAATTAATGAGGCTGACTGCCTGAGGACGTTTGGGTGCTGCATCTATGCCGCTATCGTGCTTTAGACCCACCTTTCCTGACTGTGTCAGGAGCAGGTGTCAGCAGGGCTGTGCCTTGTGTTGGTCTCGAAACAGCCTGGGTCCCCAGGGCTGGAGCACCGGTGGCTTTTGCAGGTACCCGGCCTCTTCGCCGAAGGCACTGCTGGCTTGATTTGGGGTTTCATTATAGGTGGGGAGAGGCAGATGGAGTCTCCTTAGAAACAGGCTTCTCACTCTGGGCTCCAGGCACTTGCTCCACAGAATACGAATTGTCATCAGGACCAGGTAGGAGCCTTGAAGTACGCGGGGTTCCTGCCGCCCTTGGGGACTTGAAGGAGGCTGCAGTCCTGACACTCTTCATATATTGAGCGCCTGTCACGTGATAGGCTCCATGGGACTCGCCCTGGAATGTGCCCCCTGCAGCCCCCCCATTGCTCTCTCTGCAGCCCCTGCCCCACTCAGTCCCCAGTGCTCACCAGATTCTGTAATTATTCCATGATCATTTTCGATGTGTTTATCACCCATGTCCCCTGCTACTATCAGGCTTCATGAAGACAAGAGTCATGTCTGTTTTGCTCCCTGTTATGTCTTAGGCCAGTGCCTGGCACACAGTGGTGCTTAATAGATGCTTGCTGAGTGAAGGAATGATCTCACCTTGTCTTTACAACATCCCAGTGGGGAGGTCCTATTTTTCTTTTCTTTCTTTCCTTTTTTTTTTTATTAGAATTATGGGACTTCTCTAGAAAGAGGTGACAAGCTGTTTATTTTTATTATTAAAAGAAACTTTTTGGCCACGTCACGGCATGTGCCATCTTAGTTCCCCTACTAGGGATCGAACCCATGCTCTCTGCAGTGGAAGTGCGGAGTCCCAACCACTTGACCACCAGGGACGTCCTGAGGTCCTATTTTTCATCATTCCTCCCCATTTTACACATTGGACAGCTGAAGCTCGGAGGTAGGGGATCTTGCTCAAGGTTACAGAGCTGAGCTAAGATTCGAGGTCTCAACAGCTTGTGCTGAGAACACAGATTGGGGACGGTGAGCAGTGTCTAACTAACCTCCAGACAGCACAGCTTTTTTGAACGCTCAACTTTATTTTATTTTTATTTATTTATTTATTTATTTTTTCAGTACGCGGGCCTCTCACTGCTGTGGCCTCTCCCGTTGCGGAGCACAGGCTCCGGATGCGCAGGCTCAGCAGCCATGGAGCACGGGCCCAGCCACTCCGCGGCATGTGGGATCTTCCCGGACCGGGGCACGAACCCGTGTCCCCTGCGTTGGCAGGCGGACTCTCAACCACTGCACCACCAGGGAAGCCCTGAATGCTCAACTTTAGAAAAAATAAGAGGGGAATTTGTTCAAATAGCAACAGCAAAAAATGTGCTCCTTGTGGGTTAATTTCACAGCTCCCCAGCACCCTCCCCCAGCTGCCCCCCTTTCCTGAGGATTGGGACCAAGGAGTGTTTCCCCAGCCCTTTCGGAAAGGCAGACCCTCCTTTTCTGGCAAAGGTGAGATGCTGCTGTGTAAAAAGCCGGGTGGAAAGTTAATTACACCCTGGTTTGTTCAGCTGTGGCCAGAGTGACCTGTGGGCCCTAATTACAGGGCTGGGGCTACATGGAGGCTGGCACCTTTGCCAGCCTCGTTCCTGTCCGCCGGCTAGCCAGAGCTTGCCTTTGTGCGCTGGCTCAGGCCCTTTCTTGCTCCAACAGTGTGGGTGGGGCCCCTCCCTGCCTTATTGCTTGGGGCGCCACTCGTACTGGTTCCATTTGGGCGAAACAGAGTGGGCGCAGGCCAGCTGCTGGGCGATCACTGCCAAGTACACAGGTGCAGGGCACGCGTTTCTTCTGCCTGTGGGGAGCGTGCACAGAGCCTTGGTGTCAGCCGGCGTGTCACAGGGCAAAAGGCCAGGGGGCTCGAGCACAACTAATACCCCCACATCAAGAGCTTTCCTTCTTGCCAGCAGCATCTGGTCAGAAGGCACGGAGCAAGAAAGAGTCCTACTTACGTTAGCCACAGAACGTGTAGGACCAGAAGCAAACCCACGGAACATCGTTCAGATGTTCGGAGCGGACAAAGAAACAGAATCAACTACTGGGGGACCCAAAAGAGGCTTAAATAAATGACAAGGTGGACCTTGTTCTTGAATGGAAAGATTCAATATCATAAATACATCAATTTCTGCTAAATTAACCTGTAACTTAATGTTAGCCAATAAGAGTGACCATAGGAGTTATTTAGAAATAACTGATTCTAAAGTTCACGAGGAAAAATAGGCATGCAAGGATAGGAAGGATAGGAAGGGAAATTCCGACAAAGAGGAATGACAGGAAGGGCTGGCAACTAGACCATATTTTATTTACTTATTTATTTTAAATTTATTTATTTATTTTGGCTGCGATGGATCCTCGTGGCTGCACGGGCTTTCTCTAGTTGCAGCAAGCAGGGGCTATTCTTTGTTGTGGTGCGCGGGCTTCTCATTGCGGTGGCTTCTCTTGTTGTGGAGCATGGGCTCTAGGTGCGTGGGCTTCAGTTGTTGCAGCATGTGGGCTCAGTAGTTGTGGCTCGTGGGCTCTAGAGTGCATGCTCAGTAGTTGTGGCGCACGGGCTTAGTTGCTCCGCGGCATGTGGGATCTTCCTGGACCAGGGCTCAAACCCATGTCCCCTGCTTTGGCAGGCGGATTCTTAACCACTGCGCCACGAGGGAAGCCCTAGATCATATTTTAAAACATGTTCTGAAACTGTAGGATTCTAAGTGGTGGGGGACAGATTGGGGGAATGGAAAAGAGACCAGGAATGGATCCGAATGGAAATTAGGTGTGTGAGAAAGGTGTTATTACAGAGCAGTGGAGGACAGATGGATCACCTAGTAAGTAGGCTTGGGATGGCATGGTGGCCATCCTGGAAAAGGAAATTGGATCCCTCCTGCATCCTAACGCCAAAACAAATCCCAAATGGTTAAGAAATCTAAACATAAAAAGAAAACTTAAAAATACTGAAAGAAAACATGAGTTTTTTTAAAAAACAATAATATTATCAGAGTGGGGAAGCCTTTTCTAAATATAACCCTAAACCCAAAGCCATAAAACAAAAGACAGAAATATTCAACTACATTAAAAGAAAACATTTATGCATTGCCAAAACTGCAATAAATCAAACCAAAGACACGTATCACAGGCAAAAGATATTTCCCTTAATGTGTGAGGAGCTCCTACCAACACTAAGAAAATATCCAATATATCAACAGAAAAGTGGAACAAAGGCCAGTCTACCCAAGGCCAGCCGCCCACTCAGATTGGTTAAAGCCCACACTGGTCTTTAGATATTTTGAATATCTCCCATGTGCACAGGACAGAAATGGAACCAGAGAAAGAAATTCGAGAGGGATTGTAAACAGGAAGATTCAGAACACCCTTTATAATAAGAGAACTGCGAATTTAAACCACAGGAAAACACCACTCTTAACCCATCCGATTGGCAAAGACCAAAATGTTTGCCAGCCCATTGTGCTGGTGTATCCTTGAGGCCAAGGCTTGGGTCCTGTTCTCTGTATCCCCAGGGGCGCCTTGGCCTGTGGTTAGAACACAGAGTAGGTGCTCAATAAATGTTTGTTGAGTTTTTCCCCAGGAGGCTACAACCCCCTTGAGGGAAGAGATGACCTCAGTAAGGTAGACGGTGCAAATGTCATGGATGAAGGACTCTGAAGTATGAGATAGCAAAAATAAAGGTTCCAGGAAGTGTGCTGGGACATAGTAGGTCTTCAGTTAATGTGGAATCAGAAGGGGAGTTAGGGAAGGAAGAGATGGTTTATTCATTCAACAAATATTTATTGAGCCTATGCTATATGTAGGGACCCTTCTGGGTGCCGGGGATGTGGGAACTACTTATGTGAGTAAAAGTTAACTCATTGGAGAAGGCACTCACTTCACAAAAGCATTCTTTGACTTGTAAGGTGAAGCACAGTAGGTGCCCTTGAAATAGCTAGCTGCCTTCCCCAGTGCCTTCAGAAGGTGCTTCCACGTATTGAGATGTCATTCCCACAACTCTCTGTGAAGGTACTCTGTGTGTCCGCCTGCTGGCATGCTGCTATTTGCGAGGGTGGGTGACTGGCCAGCCTGTGTCCACCTGGCTGTTGGCAAGGGTGGAACCTTCCCTAAATTGCCTGCTCCCTGCCCTCTGAGTTCCCCATTAGAAGGTGCCTGGGAAGGCAGCAGGCCGCGCGGGACTGTGGCTCTGTCTGGGCAGCTGTCCCTGGCGCCTCGCGGTGACGCGGAGAGGAACTGTTTTTCAGAGACTGGTGTCATCATTCCCCTCCCATGAAGCCTGCAGGTCTACACACTGTGTCCCCCTGGCCTCGATTATGCAGAGCAAGAGCTGCTATCGCATGGTTGGGCCTGTAGGTCTCTCCAGAATTAGACACCAAATCCAACAATATAGAAGGCAGGGGTCAAAGTGGGAAGAATCCACATTTCTTTTGGTTTCCATGGGAAAAGAAGTGTCTCTGGGTATGCCCTGAGGTTTCGGAGGGCTTTGCAAAGGGGAGGGAATCTCTTATTTCTTCCCATGTAGCCGGCTCGATCACTGTGACGACTTTCTGGATCATTGCGCCCAAGGGTGGGCCAGAGTGGAATCCAGGTGTGGTGGCTGACACTGGACATGTTTCTGCTGCAGACATCCCTGGGCTGAGCCTCAGTGAGTAGCCCCTGGAGCTGCTCTGGGGGAGTGGGGAGGACTGTGCTGTTCCTCCCAGGCTGGACTCTGGTTTCTGCACCTTTCCTGGCAGCTGCCAAAGCTTCCTGTTGTTGGGCCCAGAATGTACACCCAGCAGGACCTCAAGGTCCTGGGAGGAAAAGAAAACCCCACCCTGGCCCTCAGGCTGGTTGCACACGTATTCCTGGTGTAGTCTGGGTCTGGTCTGCTGTCATCCATTGCAGCTTAGAAGATTCCAGGGGGTACATGTCACGTCAACAAGTAGTGATGCCGTACCTACTGTATTGCCAGGGCTGCGTGTGTGAGTGTGTGTATGTGTGTGTGAGAGAGTGACAGAGAGAAAGAGAGATCGTGAGCGAGTGTTCCCAGCAACAAGGAATAGCTGGAAGATGACGTCACCATCGTCCTTTTGGCTGCCTGGCACATAGTAGGTCCTCAGTTAACATGCTATCTGCATAATGACTCAATTCAAACTGGCAAGTAGAGAAAAGCAGATTCACTGGCTCAAGGAACTGAGAAGTAAGGCTGGCTTCAAGCATGCTCCTCCTCCAAGACATGCCCCATGCCCCAGGGTTGTCTGCAGAAACCCCATCACCACGTGTGCAGCGGCAGAGGTGTCTCAGCACCTCTGGGCTTCCACCCTCCTGACTCAGCCTCACAAGGAGAAAGAGCAGCCTCTTTTGTTTTTGTTTTTGTTTTTGTTTTTTGCGGTACGCGGGCCTCTCACTGTTGTGGCCCCTCCTGTTGCGGAGCACAGGCTCTGGACGCACAGGCTCAGCGGCCATGGCTCACGGGCCCAGCCGCTCCGCGGCATGTGGGATCTTCCCGGACCGGGGCATGAACCCGTGTCCCCTGCATCGGCAGGCGGACTCTCAACCACTGCGCCACCAGGGAAGCCCTAGAGCAGCCTCTTTTGAATTATCAGGACACAAGTCCTAAGGTTGAGTTCTAGTGGAGCAGCCATGACCAAGGCTCACCCCGAAGGCGCCACTGTGGCCTGGGGGAGACAGATGTGCCTATTAGGCAGGCCCCTGGTTGGGGGGTCGGGGGCAGCTCCATACAGAGCCCTGGGACTGAGCACTGGAGTTGGGTTCCCCAGGGTGGTGACCAGGAAACATGGACGTCTTCTTTAGCAGGAGGGAATTATATGCAGGTACACATGAGGGAGTGAAATAGTTTAATCAGATGCCAGATTGACAGCTACCGATGATCAAATCCATTCATTCTGCTTTTGATAGCTTCTAGTCATCTCATCCCAGAATTTTAGGGAGGCACGTTCCTCAAATATCATGTAGCTCAGAGGTTCCCAACCTTATTCTCAAGCCCTTATACTCAAACACAGCCAGTGTATAAAGCAGATGGATGCAGAGTGCTCTGCTGAAGAGTTTGGGGGATTCTGAGCTCTGCCTACTGGCCTACCATCCCCCCTGTCCTGTCCCCTTCAACCTCCTAGAAGTCCCAGGGCAGCTCTTCACAAGCCCCAGGCAGTCTGAAAGCACTGCTTGGGCCGAGCTCTTTAATGAGGGGGGACTTTCCAGGGTCACATGAGGAGGCGGTGGCAGAGCCAGTGGCCCCAGGGGGTATGTGATAGTTCCTAGGAGGCAGCACAACCCCTCGGTGGCTGCTGGTCACACACATGTTCTCTGATGGGTGCCCCTTTATGCAGGTCCTGGCTGTCCGTGAGGCCACCCCATACTAAGCTGAGGTCTCCAGACCCACAAACCTTACTCCACTTGGACTGGGTATTTTCTTTGCTTCGTGTGGAGTGACTTTGGCCCTTGAACTGTTACAAACTTTGTGGAAGTTGTGCCCCCTCTTTGGGGGTCCCACAGAAGCCTGCCCACCCTCTCCCCCGCAGACCTCTACCTCTTGGTCCTGTGGGAGCAGAGCTCTGGGAGAGAGGTGTGTCACGCCCTCGTGGCATCCACTCGCTGCCGGGCCTCCCGGGACATCGTGCGCAGGCCTTGGGCCAGGCTGGAGCGGCCAGGCGGCCATCGGGTCAGTTAGACAGTGTGGAGAGGCGGCCGTGAAATCAGTCTGCTGTGCTGTATACCTCTGCAGCTTCATTCTGGGACACCCAGTGTTACCAAAAGTCACATCTTTCACCAGCGTTGGGGGAAGGAGGGTGCAGCCAAAGTATTCCAGAGTCACAGTAACAAGATTTTTTCTATATTCTGTAGGTATTGCAATAATAAGTTTTTTTCTCCAATGTGTACATGTACGGTTCCAAAATCTCAGTGTTATTGAGCAAACTCAGGGCCAGTTATGTGGAGCTTTTGTCAAGAGTCACAGTTTTCCTTTCGCATCAAGAGCTACAATTTCATCAGCCCAGCACTCCTTGCTCCTTATCACTTTTATCACCGATGGTCAGGATACACAAAGACCAAAGCCCCTGGGAGAGGCCCTGGTGCTTTTCTCCTGGAAGTGCTGGTGCTAATTCCAGATCCCGCTGGGCATAAAGATCTGAAAATTGTGTTCCCCGAATCATCAACTCGGTTTCCTCCAATTTGAGGTTTGAAAAGCTTTGAGAAGTGCCTGTAGGTGAAGATGGGAATAGCCTCCAGCTGAATCCTGACCTGGTTTTGGGGTAAAAGAGACAAACTAGAGGGGAATTGTTCTACAATAGTCCTTTATTGTAGCTGGAAACTATTGATGACCTAGTCCCACCTCCCTTAGTCTACGACCCCAGGCACCCAAAAGAACAAAAGCAAACTACTGGTCAGAGGAAAAATATGTTCCTTAGAACTTTAGCAGCCCTGGTATGTATTCATTCATTCATAGAGTAATTTTTTTTAAGCACCTACTATGAGCCAGGAACTTGTCTAGACACGGGGCATAGTGAGTGAAACAGAAAGCCGTTCCTGCTCATCTGGAGCTTACATTTTATGACACCTAGCACTCACTGACTTTGGCCAGGAGATTGTTTTAAACTGACCTGTTTGTAGTTACTTTGTTCTACAGAATCGGTTGGTGTCCTCTGTGGTGTCACTACGGTGTGAGCAGTGTGAGAGGGGAGGACAAGTAGCTGGTTCACTGGCAAACAGTTAGTGTGCTCAGAGGCTGTGTCAGCAAAGCAGAATGAGGAGGCGATTGCTCTGTCCCATGCGTTGCTGGAAAGACCACGATTGGAGAGGGGTTCAGGGGAAGAGGAAGAAGGGGAAGCCTCAAAGTCATGCTTCCAAGTTGGGAAGTTAGGATTCTTGGGGGCCAGTGTCAGAAAACCAAACCCTAATTTGCTTAAACCAAGTAGGGGGATTTATTGGCTCTTATAAATAGACATTCCAGATGTAGGACTAGCTTCAGGTACGGCTGAATCCAGGAACCCTGGCGAAAGCCTTAGGACCTAGTCTTCTTGCACCTTCTGGCTCTGATGAGTGCTGTGTTGGCTTTGGCTCAGACCAAGTGAAGTGCTCTGAATGGCAGACCCAGAGATGTTCTCCAGAGGAAATCAGGGTGTTGCCAGCAGAAGACGGGAGACGGGATGCTGTCAGGCAGAAACAGCCCAAAGAGAAAAGGAGCTTGGGCCGTTTAATCCCAGGCAGCAAAGATCCCAGAGTAGGTGACCTGACCTCAGGGATGGGGAAGAGCTTGGCCAGTCCCACCAGTTCAGCTGGTGTCTGTTCCTGTGATGGTGACCAGTGGTTATTTTTACTGTCACCTCTGGGTAAGATGTGTTAATGGAGAGGGATGCCCAGTGGAAGCTCTGGTCAAAGCTGTGCGCCATAGCAGTGGGGGATGAGACACCCCAATCCTTCTCTCCGTCAGTCTTGGTACTCCAAGGGACAGAGCCAGGACCAATGCTAGAAGCCACTGGGACGCCCATTCTGGCCATATGTAACGAGCAACTTCCTGGTGGCAAGAGGCTTTAGAAGCCTGGAGATGAACACGTCAGATGACGGCAGGTGAGTGGGATTGGGGGAGGGGGGCGGGGTCAAGGGGCTGGCACTGGTCTGTTTTTCAGGTTCCTCCAAACCCCAAGATCCTACGACTGGCATCCCTAAAGCGATACCCTAATACAGAAAAATAAAGAACATTCCCAAACAAAATGAGAAACCAGCCAGATTTATCTGCTGCTGGCTTGGGTGTGCGGTTCAAGGAGTGCAACCAGCAGGGGACCAGCCTTTGTCTCCTCGGGCTCGTACCCCAACCCTGGCCTCACCTGGCCGTGTAGCTGGCATGGCAGGGACTGGGAGAAACCGCTTCGGTTCTGCGGCGAAGGCTTGGGGGACGTAGGGACTTCGGAACAGGAAAAGAGCAAGGAAATCTAGCACTGGTCTAAAATAAAGCCAAACTATTGGTTGAGCGTTTTGGCAGTGTTTTTAAGCACTGTGTATGCCAGCTCAGGGAAGAACTGTACAGGGGATTATAAAATGCTTCATTTTGTGTTAAACAGTTTTATTTTGGAGTTGACTGGTTAGAATTTGGCTGCCTTTGGAAATGACATCATTGCTCTGCGGGGGCATCTGGGAAGACTGAGGCTGTGAGGCAGCTGTGCAGGTGGGGGATGGCGGCTGGCTGTGGGGAGCACGTGCACCCTGGCCACCACCCCCTGCCCCCGCCCTTGGGTGCTGGAAGTCTTGGCCTCGCCAAGTGGTTGGCTGTGTGTGTCAGCATTGTTGAGTGCCAGGGGGTGATGAGGTCAGGTCTGCTGGGGCCAGTCTGACCCCTTTGAGAGCAGGTAGGGCCAAGTGGGGAGGAGGTAGCAGGACGGAGGCTGAGGGGCAGGCTGTGGGGGGCCTGGGGAGGAGAGGTGGTTGGCTTGTGCCTGTGGCCTCCCAGCCTCTTCCTGGCCTCTGTCCCTGGGGCAGCTGTAACGTGTGCTCCTCTCCTGCTACACGTGGAATGAATCCATCCCACTGACCTGGTCCTGCCTCTCCCAGCCATCCTCATTTCAGCTCTCATTTTATACCTGCCGCTGGTTTTCCCTTTTTGCATCCCACTCGGTTCCCCCCTCCCCCCAACCTTGAGCCTTGAACAGGCCATGCCTTTTCCCACCACAGGGCCTTTGCACCACTCTCCCTTCTACCTGGAGGTTCTTTCCCTTCCTTTTGGGTCTCAGCTCCAACGTCACCTACCCAGAGTGACCCTCTTTGACACCCGCCCCCAGCTAAAGTTGCTCTCCTTCACTCTAGTAAATCACCCCATTTGATTTTCTTCAAGGCAGTTCTTGTTATTTGGGATTTTCTTCTTGATTTGCTTTGGGATTAGTGTCTTTGCTGCTAGAAGGTGACCCCCTTGAGAGCAGCCACCTGCTCTACCGTTTTCATGCTTGTATCTGTCTCTGGCCTGGCACAGGGCCTGGCACATAGTAGGTGCTCAGGAAATATTTGTTGAATTTGATTTGCTGGAATTGGCCCTGGTGGTGCCAGGTTGTTCCATTTGTCACTCTCTTGGGTGGCCGAGGACCAGGAAGTCTTGAGGGCAGTCTCCTCTGGTCTGGAGAGAAGCTTCCTCCCTTTCAAATACCTCCAGGTCACACCTCCCTTCCCCCTCCCTTCCTGCCCCAGAAACTGTTCTTCCCACCTGCTTCCTGGGACCCTAGAACAGGCCAGAGGGTGGCTTCTGCTCTTCCAGAGGAAAGGAACATTTTGTATTTTGGACCTTCAGTTTGTTGTTAAGTCCCTAGTACGTGCCAGGCCCTGGCTAGGTGTCAGGGGTATAGCAGATTCCCGCCCTCAGGAAGCTTTTGTTCTGCAGGAGAGGCAGCTAACGACGAAGTAAGTAGATAAATGCATAATGACAGCCTGGGATGCACACGGGAGTGGATAAGTACAGTTGGGTTCCTGCCCTGGGAGCGAGCCCACTGTCTCCGAGGGGAAAGAGCAGGTGTGCAGAGCATGGGAAAGTCCTAAGGCTCCTGGGGTGGGATTTGAGGAACCCTAACGGAGTGGCAAATAGGAGGCCTGGAGGGGGGTTTTAGAAGGGTTCGTGTCTTGTGGGGTCGTGCCCCCGTGGAAGGAGTGACAGAGTTGCAGGGAGAAGGGCAGTGGCCACTGACACTGGTGCAGCCAGGTCACAGAGGGTAGGGGCTGGGGACCCCGGCACGGGGGAGTGAGGAATGAAAAAGGCTTTGCACTCTAACTGCCTTCACCGTGGGCTGCTGGTCTCATCCCTGATTTTGAAAATCTCTCATTGCTCTCACTGATGCCATATTTTACACTGCTCCCTCTGACGTCTTTTTATCACTGTCTTAACAAACACCTTGTCAACATATTTACTTAAAAATTGTTTAAAGTATCCCCTCTGAGTCAGGGTCCCCACAGAAAACAGATGGCACGCTCAAACAGGGTGACTGAAAGGGCTGTTATGGAGCTGGGCAGGGCCAAGGGAAGCCAGCTGGGATCGGGAACACTGGGGACATCCCAGGGACCTCAGAGAACCTAAGGGGGAGAGGGGAGGAGCGCTTGCTGGGACCTGGAGAGAGCAGCTGGCGGACAGGGCTGCCCTGCAGGAGAGCGCCCATGACCTGTGAACTCACCAGGGGAATAAATGCCCCAGCTCTGCCCCTCCCAGCCTCCAGTCATCAGCTGAACCCAGCAGGAGGCAGAGGAGGCTGTTGGGCATCCTCCCTGGGCACAGGGCGGGCAGAGGAGGTGGAGGGTGGGTCTGGAGGGGCCAGTGACCCGCACCCTGTGCATCCCCCCTGCTCCAGGGGCTGGCTTACATGCTTCTGGGCAGCCGTATTTTGGAGACTGCCCCCCAGTTTGTAAAAGGGGAAGTTTCCTGTGTGGATTTGTTCTGGGGATTTCAAGCCACACGTTTGTCTTGGAGCCTGGGGCCTTGGCTGTGGGGTTCGGCTTTTGGTTTTCCCTTTTTGCAGGATGTGGTGCCTAGTCAGTGATGTGGTCTTGCCCTGTAATGCTATAGATTGTGGGAACAGAGGAGCAAATTTGTCAGACACAAGGCTGGGCTCTTGGCGGGTGTAGCTGTTCCCGTCACGTCCTGCGCTGCCCAAACTTTGTTATTTGCATAGATGGAGAATTGAATAGGTTATCGTTCCGATTGACGCCATTTACTGCTTAAGTATTGGGGAAATTGACAAGGAGGGCGCTCTGTGGCCGTCACCACCCTCGACAGTGTCATTCCATTTACGGCGTCACTGGGGACAGTGGCAGGGGAGAAGTCAAGGAAAGCAGGAAGGTCAACGATGCTTCTGAGGAGCCTCTTTGTTCATTATGTATTTATATCGCACGTGGTTTCCATCCGCCGGCTGCTCCGCTTCCGGGACCCCAGAGGATAAGGCGAGGAAACCTAGGCTCTGAGCACCAAAGCTATTTTTATTTGTGCGCAGGGCAAGGTGATGCGGCTGCTGGAGGCCGAGGTTCAGTTCTCCCTGACACACAGAATTGGATATTAAGGCGGAATTAGAAGCTTGAGTCCGAGGCCATCCCTTGTGAGTGATGCATTCAGGATGGCATTATGACTTTCCAAACTGCTTTTGCAGAGAGCAACCAGGGTAGATGAAGGAGCCATTCTGGGGGACAGCTCCAGGCCCCCAAGTAGCCCTGATGTTAGTCTGTGAGTAGATGGTGAATTGTCCGTTTCCCCGAATCCAGTCCTCTTCCTGTTGTTTCTTTTTTCCATGACACTTTCCCCACTGGACATTCAAAAGCACTTCCTTCTCTCCACAAAGCTTTGCAGCATCCCCCTGGCTCGTCCACCCGAGCCCCACCCTGACTTATCACTGTGGAAAGTCCCTGTGTCTCCGATGACTCACGCATGGGTCTAGTACTGTTAGCATTGCTTCACCTTTAAGTGACGGGGGGATGAGGCTTTCTGTCACTCTCTATTTAGAAAAAAATTTAGACATTATTAAATATCACTAACACATAAGTGTATTCTATTTGTAGAAATTTCGAAGATACAGATAAGGCTAGATCTTCTTTCTGTTCCCTGCCCCACCCCAAGGTTAATCGCAGTCACCGTTCTGGCTTGCATGCTTCCAGACCTTCTACTACAGATTTACATAATACCGTGTTTCGGGGATTCTGAGACACACTTGAACCTCTCTGAAATTGAGATGAATCTTAAAATTAATGGCTTGTCATGGTTTAATTGACAGTGTTTTTTGTTTTGCTTTTTTGGTAGTACATAAAATAGTGGTGCATTTTACGATCTATGTATGGTTCCTTAGATTCGATGAAATATGGTCTATGTGTATCCATAGAAACAATGTTGTATTGATTTTTGATTAAAAAAATAAATACCGTATTGGATCTATCATCCTGCAACTTGCTTTTTTTTTTCCACGTAGTATTATGCCTTGGAGGGTTTTCCATGCTGGTGTATAGATCTCCTTTATTCTTTTTTTAAATAAATTTATTTATTTTTATTTATTTATTTTTGGTTGTGTTGGGTCTTCGTTTCTGTGCGAGGGCTTTCTCTAGTTGCGGCGAGCGGGGGCCACTCTTCATCGCGGTGCACGGGCCTCTCACTGTCGCGGCCTCTCTTGTTGCAGAGCACAGGCTCCGGACGCGCAGGCTCAGTAGGTGTGGCTCACGGGCCCAGTTGCTCTGCGGCATGTGGGATCTTCCCAGACCAGGGCTCGAACCCGTGTCCCCTTCATTGGCAGGCAGGTGCTCAACCACTGCGCCACCAGGGAAGCCCTGTCCTTTATTCTTTATTGATGCTGTGTGGCATTGCATAGCATGGATATACCATGGTTGTTTCCAATTTAGGATGGGCATTTAGGTTGTTGCCAACTGTTTGCTGTACTAAACATTCTTATATACATCTCCCTATAGGAGCACTTTTTCCATTGTTGGTAGAGAGAAGGGGGGGCATTGTTGGGCCCAAACTTTATTCCATTCCATTCCATGCCATTCCCTTCTGTCCCATTCTGTCCCATCCCATCCCATCCCATTTCATCCCATTCCCATGCCCTCCCAGCCCCTCTCATTCCATTCACAACCATTACCCCAGTACTTACTTGGTATCAAGTAATATGCCCAATCAGTTTTGGGGCTTGAGGTGTCTACAAAAGGGAGTCTGATTCCTGCCTCCCCAGAAGCTTAGAGTCCAGCTGGGAGGGTAGGCATGAAATTAGACTTGGATCAAAACTCCAAAGCACCCCAGTTACCTCTAGGGGTAGGGGCACAGGTGTTGGTGTGGTTCTGAGGAAGACATTTCAGCTCTCATTTTATACTCATTCTGGGGTCCTCTCAGGCTGGCAGGCCCCTCAGGAATAACAAAAAGAATGCCTTTGTACTGACATGTGTCACCCCTTGTCCTACCTGGGGCATATATGGGAATCTCTCCTAAGTGGGTTTCTTAAGGCTGACATGTGTTTGAAGTGTCACAGGGGTTTCCTCTCTTGTTTTCCCACCTTTCAGCTGAGTAGGGAGAAAAGAGCCCCCCACCTGTCCTTTGGCACCTGGTCTGCTCTCCATGAAGATGCTATGTCTTCTCTCACCAAGGATGCAAGAAACATGGGTCAGGGGATTGGAGGTGTTGGAGGTAGATAGAGTCTCTCTGCCAACTGCCGCCTGGGGATATTTAAACAGAAAGTGCTCGAAGGTTGTCCTGGAATGGCCTCAGGCGTGCTTTTCAAACTTTTAAGTGCATATAGATCACTTGGGATCTTGCGAAAATGTAGGTTATAATTTAGCAGGTCTGGGAGGGGCCAAGATTCTGCGTTTGTTACAAGCTCCCAGGGGATGGAAATGCTGTGGTCTGGGGACCATACTTTGAGTGGCAAGGACTTTAGGACTGCTAAGCAAACTCTGGAGGCAGGGAGGATGTGGGGAGTGGGGCAGGAGGGTTTTCATGGGCGCTGGGCTTTCTAGGGGCCAAAGCTGGGCACATCTGGCAGATCTTACTTCTTGGGGCCATAGGTTATCTTACTTTGCATTTTTGGCACCCTGCTCTCCAGGAATTGTATGCAAGTGAAGGCAGGGTTTGTTGGTTTGTTTACAGCTGGTAGATTTGCACGAGAATTTCCAACCTCAGGGAGGCATTTAGAATAGGGTAATTCTTCATTCTGGGGGACTGTCCCTTGCTTTGCAGGACATTCAGCTCCCCTGGCCTTGCCCACTAGATGCCAGTAGCAACCTCCCTGATTCTTGTAGCATCTGAAGGCCAGGCAGTGCTGCACCTAGTTGAGCCACTGAGCTGGACTCGGCTCTTGTTGTGGGCAGGGACCATGGCCTGGTCTCCGTGTCCCCGGTGGCTGGCACTGTGCCTGACCAGTGTGCCTAATCAGTGTGTGTTTCATGAAGGAGGGAGCCTCCTGGACACAAGTTATAATCGTCCCTCCCTGCTTCAGGGAGAGAAAGCCCAGTGATGTGCCTCTGCTGCATCGGGCTGGGGGCACCTGCTGAGGACAGCACCGTCCTGACCTCGCGGGAGAGCGTGGGGAGACGGGACCCAGAAGTGACACAGCATTCTGAGGTTCATGTCTGTTTCCTCAGCTTTCTCCCAACGCTCTGAGGCTCCGCTGGATGGAGTGCATGGAACAGCAACTGAGCATTAAAAAAACATCTTTTTTATTGAAGTATAGTTGATTTACAATGTTGTGTTAGTTTCAGGTATACAGCAGAGTGATTCAGTTATATATATATATATATATATATATATATATATATATTCTTTTTCAGATTCTTTGCCATTGTAAGTTATTACAAGGTATTGAATATAGTTCCCTGTGCTATACAGTAGGTCCTTGTTAGTTATCTATTTTGTGTATAGTAGTGTGTATATGTTGATCCCAAACTCCTAATTTATCCCTCTCCCCCTTTCCCCTTTGGTAACCATAAATTTGTTTTCTATGTCTGCGAGTCTGTGTCTGTTTTGTAAATAAGTTTATTTGTATCAGTTTTTTAGATTCCACATGTAAGTAATATCACGTGATATTTGTCTTTCTCTGTTTGACTTACTTCACTTAGTATGATATGTTGCTGCAAATAGCGAGCATTTGGGATTTTGATGTGTCTTTTTTCTGGGCTGAGTTGCTGGAAGATGATAAATCCTGTCTTGTTTATCTTTATGTCCTCAGGGCCTGGCACATAGTAGGCATCTTGTAAACGTTTGCTGGAAGAACTATATGAATTCATGAAGGGAATCGGCTCATCCCAGGAGCTCACTGATGACTCCTTTTGGTTTTGACAATTGGGTTCATAATGGGATCCGTCATCCGATTCATTCATGCAGTTATTAGTCTATTTATTCCTTCAACAGCTATTTCTTGAGCACCTGCTATGTTCTGGGCACTGTGCTAAGGCAGGGGCACCCTCCTGAGCAGGGTGGGCGTTATTCCCTTGATGGAGCTGATGGTGTGCTGGGGAGCAGCGTTGTGAGAATCATAAAGCCAATGGGAAAATCACAGCTGTGGCAAGTGCTTCTAGGGTGGTGCTGTGAAACAGCTGAGAGGGGCCTCTGCATCTTGTCTTCGTGGTGGTGCTGGAAGCAGTGGGATGTCAGGGAGGGCTTCTGGGAGGGAGTGACGTTGCAGCTGAGATCTGAACTGTGTTTCATCCAAGTTAAGTCCTTAAGGTATCGGTAGGGCGGGGCCACTCCCACATGAGAAAAAAGTTTTTTTGCAAGAATTTGATTTGGGATATTTTTTAAAAAGCATTAGAAGATGCACAAATAAATAAATGCATCGATAAAAAATTTTTTTTCAAGCTTTCTTTACACTTTATAGTTTAGTGTTTTTCTTTCCCTTTTGAATTGAATTTTGTGAATGTGGAGCCTACACTTTTCCATATGTGGGGCCTCTAAAAGTATTGGCCCTGGATCTGGGATGAGTAAGCGATACGTGGGTGAAGGCTTACAGAGAAGAGTGATACAAACAGAGAGAAAAGCATATGCAAAGGCCCTGGGGAAGCAGAGGTGATACAGCACGTTGGAAGATCAGCAAGGAGGCCAGGGTGGTAGGTACCCGGCGAATGGTGAGGTGAGGGCGTGGGATCAGGCTGAGAGGTCTTTTTTTTTTTTTTTTTTTTTTTTTGGTATGCGGGCCTCTCACTGTTGTGGCCTCTCCCGTTGCGGAGCACAGGCTCCGGACGTGCAGGCTCAGCGGCCATGGCTCACAGGCCCAGCCGCTCCACGGCATGCGGGATCTTCCCGGACCAGGGCACGAACCCGTGTCCCCTGCATCGGCAGGCGGACTCTCAACCACTGCGCCACCAGGGAAGCCCTGAGAGGTCTTTTGAGGCCAGATCGCACAGGGCCTTGGATGGCATGGGAAGGAGTGGGGATTTTATCCTAAGACTTGTGAGAAGCCATTTGAAGGGATGAGCCAAGGGGTGGCGTGATCAGATATTTGTTTATAATAGATCGCTGAGGCTGCTTTGTGGAAAACGGACTCATCTGTGGGTCAGTCTGGGTTTTGATGATGAGTTTTCATTTTGGGGCTGGCAGTCATGTGGCCTGGGCCACCTGGGCTGTGAGGCTGAAGGTACCATTGCCTCGTTGGTGCCAGGCCATAACCCCACTCTCTCTGCATGTCGGGACTCCCTCTTCCCTTCTGGGTCAGGCAGACCTGGCCCTCAGAAGCCAGATGGAGTCTAAAGACCTTCGGGGGATGTTTAGATTTCTAAGTCACTGTAAACCTCCCTGAACTGACCTGTTTTTCTTCCATCTTGCTCTTGTATTTTTTATGAATGGATGCTAACAAATGTGGCAGGGTGATTTGTTTCAATTTCCTTCTGATACCTGGACTCTGTGTTCAGTGGCAGCTGTCCCTCTGGCAGCTGGAAGTCCGCCTCCAGGAAGTGGGGCTCTGGGTCCCATCACACCTGCTCTGTCAGGAACATCGGGGCAGCTGAGACAAGGAGCCCCTTTAGAACGTGGGACGGGAGGCTCAGTGCCTGTTGGAAGGGACGAGACTGGTTCCAGTGTCTGCTTGGCCAGACATTGTGGCAGTGACCGGCTTGGAGGTGAGAACTTGAAGGCTTCGCCTCATTTGGGACTGCAGCCCTGCCCATCTTGTTTGATGGAAACCAGTTCTTCAAAGGCAAACTGTAGCCTCATGTTTGGTGGGGCTTGGTGATGGGTCAGAGCTCTGAGAGACGTCAGCCTCCAACGCCCATGAGACTAAAATTCACCTCTTTACTTGAGTGGCCGTTTGTGGTCAGGGTCTGTCCCTATTTTCTAGCCTGTCTCCCAATGCTCCACCTTGCCGTTGTCCTTGAAGCCTGTTGTGTCCTCGCCCAGGCCATTCTCTGCCTGGAATGCCACCCCCCACTCTGCTTCCTTGGCAAAGCCAGACCTGTCCTTCCGGCCTCCCCGGAAGCCTTCCCTGACCTCTGAGCAGATGCTGTCTGGCTCCTCCTCTGGGGCTCCCAGGAGCACTTGGCCTACTCCCTTGTTTTCAAAATACATTTTTCTTATTTCATGCTTGTTAGACAAATTTGTTGTAGAAGATCTATTAAATAAAGACAAGCCAAAAGAAGAAAATAAAATCCAGCCATAATCCAGAGATCCAGCGCAATCACTTTGGCATTCATCCTTCCCGATCCTTGTTCTGCAGCCTGCTTCCCACCCTCTGCCCCGCTCACTTACCTACAGATTGTAAACAGTTTATCATACTGCTAAATGTCATCCTGAAGCATCCCTGAATTGGCTTGATAGTGTTCCACTGCATGGTTGTACCCAGGTGTGTGTAGCTAAGCTGGACACACCCATCCCACACATCCGCCTTGGGAGGGCAGGGACCCACCTTGACTTTCCATCTTTGTTCTCCCAGGGCCTGACTTTGATTGGAGGGCTCATAGGAAGCGTTCCTTGCATGAATGTATCCGCATTCTCATCTCTTTCCTGACATAACCAGAGCTAAGCCCGTATCTGAGGCCATTTTCTTCTTCTATTCCAAATACCCTCCCACACTCTCCCAGAAAGGAGACTTCACAACCCAGTCAGCTATGGTCTGACCTTTAAAAGGCAAGTCTGAAGGCTCAGGCAACAAAGAGGCTAGAGAGGTTGGGTGGGAGAGGCTGGATAGGAAGGCCACCCAGAGGTCAGTAGCGTTGGTACCCACCCGTAAGTGGCTTGCAGGCCAGGAGGGAGCTGGAAGGTTCTAGGTGGTCAAGGGACTGCTGCAGGTGGTGAGCAAGAGGGACTCCAAGGTGGGGTGGACGTCCCTGCAAGCTGGCTCCCAGCTCCGGCAGCCATGTTTGAAGGCCCCCAGGGCAGCCGAGGCCTTTGGTTCCTGGTGCGTGTGCTCTGAGGAGTTTTTCCCTGTGATGAGGCACAAACCTTCATACTCCCTCAGGCCTGTTGGAACCCAGGAACAAAAGCCTTGATCTGTTCATGCAGGGATTAAACAATTGTTTATTGCACACCTCTCACACATCAGGCTCTACGCTCATGGAGACCACAGTTTAGGGGGTGTGGGTGTAGGGTGACCAACCGTCCTGGTTTGCCAGGGACTGCGGGGCTTCCTGGCATGTAGGATTTTCAGTGCTAAGATTGGGAAAGTCCCAAACTGGGACAAGCTGGTCACTGTAGTCAGACGTAAATGTAGATCCTATCATCCAGGGTCAGGACTGGGGGATTCAGGGGTGGTGCGGGGGGTGGGGTGCTCCCGGAGGGATCTGGAGTTACAGGCCTGGCATGCTTAGTGGGAGCCTGACGTGGAGATGTGATGTCCAGAAGGGTGAGGTCCTGGAAGGGGCTTCTAGCAAAGATTCCTCTCCCGGCTTCTCAGTTCTCCAGGCCACTCCTCCACTCAGGTGGTCCCCCTCTTGGCACCTTGTAGCCCGGTGTCAGGACAGAGGCAGCTCTCCGGACTGTGGATCCTCGGGGCCTGGGTTAAGTCACGTCTATAAATCAGCCTCCAGGACCCAGTCTCCTCTTTGAGGAAGAGGGTTCCCCGAAGTCAGCTCTGAAGGGGAACCTTGTTCTTCCTGCCTTGGGACTGAACAAAAGGAGTGTACCTATGGGGTCGACCCTGATAGCCTCATCCACGGCCTGGGCTTATCATCCATCCATCTCTTCACTCACTTCTTCACTCAACACGTGGTTCCTGATTATCCGTTATGTCCTGCCTGATGCAGTGAGCCCAGGGCCAGGCACATAGGAGCTGGTAGGTACGCAGCCCTGCTGGCCCATCGGGGTCAGGCAGCTTTGGAGCCAGCCTGCTCCAGAAGCTTTAAGATTTCTCACTGGGGCTGCTGGTGGGAAGGACTGCGCTAAGTCAGCAGAGCCTTATCCAGCCCCCGCTGGCCTCCCCCAGGGCTGACACCTGGGGCTGAGGCTCCCCTGCCAGGCATGTCTCTGGAGCCTTTGTCCCCAGAAGTCTGTGAAGGTGCTCGAGAGAATGGAATCTTGCACCCTTCTCTTGGAAAAGCCATTTGTCCATTGAAATGCAATTTACTTTGGAAAAGAGGAAAAAAGACTAGAAGGGCCACCAGGGTGAGAAGGTGTTTGTGGGACCTACAAGCCAACTTGGAGGGTCCGTTTCCAGCTTGCAGGTGAAGTCCCGGGAAGAAGCAGGGCTGGGTTGGATACATGGTCACCGCTCCCCGTGACCCTCCTCACCCCTGATTCTAAATGCTGCTGTGCCAGCCCAGAAATGATTTTTATTCCTTAACGTGCTTTAAAAAAAATTCAATAAAGGAAAACCCCAAGCTGACAATGTCATAGATAGTATGGTTCAGGTTCAAAGAGAATACAGTTTTTTAAAAAGCTACGAAATTTCTAGAAGAGAATTCTTTGTGTGTTGCAGCGGCCGTGGCCATGGCGTGCTGAAGCAGGCCGCCTCTCATCCTGGTGTGCGTGTGGGGAGGTCCTAAAGGCAAAAGCAGAGCCGTGGAGGGAGGAAAAGGCCCAGCCTTTTGGAATGTGCGTGCATGTGTGTTGGCGTGTGTGTTCCTATCAACACGTGTACACATTTATCAAATTACATCTGCTTTTACCTTTAAAATTTTATGAACACGGGCATATGGCGCATTATCCTGCCATGGAGTGTGTGTGTGCGCGTGTGTGTGTGTGTGCGCGCGTGTGCACAGGCAGGCCTGCTCGGCACTCACTCCTCGAGTGGCTGAGAAACTCTTCTGCAGAGGAGAGCCCTGGAGCGCGTGGGGCTGTGGGTGAGCGGACCTCCCCAGGGCCCCAGCCTGGCCCTTGGCCCACCAGGCCATGAATACATTTCCATCCCCGGCCCCCATCACCTAGGCAGCTAATTCCTCTGAGCCCTTCTGCCTTATTAAAGTCACAGATCACTTTCCCGAGCTTAACGCTGTCAGGACCAGCGCGCCCCAGTTCAAACCCCCTTCCCCGCCGCCGCCTCTCCGCCTCCGCGCAGCCGCTTCTGGAGGGCTGGGGCCTGAGGTGCGGGTCCGCCAGACCCCCACCCCTGCCCTGCCCCCTCCTCGGTTTGGTCTGCCCGACGCCTTGCAGTGATCGGTGAGGTCGCTTCAAGATTCCTTCAGTAAAGCCCTTGGCAGGGAGACAAGGGCCGTCACAGCTGTGCTGCACAGACTGGCTTCCAGAGGCGAGGACGGGGCCGGCCCACTCGAAGTGGCTCCTCGGCGGAGGGGTGCGAGGCTGGCTGCTGGTTCGGAGAACACTCCTCCCGTCCCCGGCTGCCGTGGCCTCCCCTGTTATGAAATATGGATGGTACCGGTTCCAGCGTTGGGAGACTCGCTGGCAGCACCGAGCGTCTCCAAAGGCCCGCCTTGTGCATGCACCTAAACACTTCACTGAGCAATCTGTCAACATGTCAGCAACACATGTTTTGTAAAAAGCTTCCAGTGGGAGTAATGACTCCCACCAGGACTTCCAAAATGCTTTGAATTCAGCAGATTTCTATTGCGGGCATCCCCTGGGGTGCCTTTTACAATGCCTACATTTCAGAAATTTGAGCCACAGACCCCTGGGGGTTTCCTTTCATAATGCCTCAAAATGTAGGGTTATATTGTTGGAAGTCCCCATGGGGTCTTTATTAATACCTGAATTCTGAGGAACTGGAAATTACACAGGGCACTGCAGGGGCCCAGATCCACACCAGGAAGAAGAGAAAAACTCTGTGGGGAGATTTTTTTTCTTCATGCAAGAGTGAAAGAGAAGAATTTGCTAAAGGACAAAATTGAGTGTGTTTGAGCTTCCTTCATTTAATCTGCCTTCTAGGACGTTACAGTAAAATCTGCAACGGGGAAGGGGGGAAATGACTTTTCTATTTTTAAATCGCACTTTGATATTTTAGGGGCCGGAATATATTCTCTTTAAACACCCAGTGTGGAGGGGTATTGGTTAAAAAGAAATTGTTTTTCTCTTTGGTAATTGAACGCACCTCTGCTGTCACGCCCTCCTCCAGGGTCTCCCCTCTTCCTCAGAGCTGTTACAACTCCTGTCGAACTCGTCGCATTATCATTAACCGTTTGGGGTCGGTTTGAGATGCGGGCCCGCTTGCTCTCCTCCCCTCCCTTCTCCTCCCCTCCTCTCTGTGCATTAAAGATGAGAAAATCAACCTTGGAGATGGTCCAACCCCTTGCGAACTGGTTTCAAACCCTCGCTCCCAGTTGGGGCCGTCAGAATAGGCGATATTGAGGTTGCCTACTACTTTTTTGCATTTTGTTGCTGAAGTCTTGAAAAGACAGAAGGGGTGCCCTCTTCTCCCCCAACACACACACACACACACACACACACACACACACACACACACACACACACACACACACACACACACACACACACACACCAGTTTCTGCATGTGACTTGTTCCAGCCTCTGCCATCACCTTCGGTACTGGTTTTTAAAAGTTACAAGACTTCAGCATGTTAAACCTTAGGGTTAATTTAAGCTGCCTTTTTCCCCTTCGAAATCTGGCGCTCACCGGCTTGCTGAAAAGAGGTCCCTTGCTCTATTTCTATTACAGCCTCATTGACTGGGATAAGAAAATAGCATCGAGAGTGCTAACTTGCCGCAGCCAAGGCCAAGAAATTCTAAGTTGCTGATAAGACCCTCCCTCCTCCCTCCCTCTCCACCCTCCTCCCCCTTCCTGCCTCCTTCTTCCCTCCTTTCTGCCAGTGACTGGATCACACAAGGGACTCGGGAACTCACATTTTCCCCCCTCAGTGAGACTCCCAGACGGTGCTCAACCATCTGTGGTCCCGTGGGTCCAGCAGAGGGGGCCCGAGGAGGGGGGTTTGCCCATCAGGAGCTGGTTGGGTCAGACACTCGCACAGATCCTCTGCACCCACCCTGAGCGGGCTGATTAATTAAGCAATTGCATCATTGATTCAAGGTTTGTGATTTGGTGCCAGGGCTCTGGCTGGCGCGTTCCTGAGCTCTGCTTCCCTCCCCCGGGCTGTTAGTTGTAGGATCCCCCCCTTTTTTTTTTTCCTCCAGCTGGATTTTCCTTCTCCCTGCCAACCCTGGGTGGGTGGTGACGAAAGGAATTGGGCCCCCTGTATCCCAGCTGCCCCCGACCCTCAGCCAGGAAGCTCTGGTGGCTCCTGGGGTGTCTTTATGGGGTGGAGCTCTGAGCTCACAGCCCTGGGCAGACCCCAGGAGGGGCCTTTTCTCCTCCCAGCAGGCCCCATGGGTTTCAGCAGGGGCCGGGAGACTAGAGGGCAAGGAGCCCTGTGGCGCTGATTTGACATTTTTAGCTGAAGACCTTTGTTCAGACCAATTTCCAAGTAGCTTTGGGTTGGAGTGCCTTCTGCTTTTTTCTTTTTCTTTCTTCTTCTTCTTTTTTTAAAAAAATCCTGGGCCTATTTTTTATTTTTCTTTCAAAGCGATGAAATAGAATCTGACCCTGGGAATCCCATTCTTGCCATCTCTTTCCCCAAGCCACCACCCTCTCCCGCCTGACCAAGAAGGCCTGAATTTCCCAGCAGCCTCTGGGCCTCAGACCATCCTCTCCCGCCCCCTCCCCGGGGCTTCTGAGGGCTGCAGACTCCCAAGGGAGGCCATATCCCTGCCTGGGGCCTGGTTCTCAAGCTGCAGGGTGGGAGCCACCATTTTTCTGTCCTCCTTCCTCTAAGAGACTTTGGCCTCATTTTGGGGAGGCAGTGAAGTCTGCTCAAATGCTTCCAAAGCCCCTGACCTCAGGGTTGAGAGCCATAGCAGTGGGTGGGAGAGCGGTACAGGAAGAAAATTTAACCCACTTCCCAAGAACACAGACTTTTTCCGGGGGAGGCCTGGGCCATGTGGCAAGAATCTGTAAAGTTTTCAGTGAATAAAGGTGGCATTATAACAGCATCCCCTCCCCCAGATAACCCAAAACCCAAAGCATAAAAACAACCCGAGACAGACCCAGAGAAATACCCTCTCCTTGTGTGCCTCGAAGTGAACCTCGAAGACGCTGCCTTTGGGAAAGAGGGCATTACAAACTTAGGTTCTTTAGAAAACCCACCCTATTTGCCAAAATAGACGGCAGACCGCCTTGAGCACTAAAATCCATGTTGTTCCAGAGAGGAAGGGTTGGGGGAGGTGGAGTCCATGAGCCCCTGACAGAGGTCCAGGGAAGGGAGGCCAGAAAGCCTCCTCCGGGCAGTGATTTATTTTATTTTTTAGATCTATATGCTTTGGCCACGTTTATTTATTTATTTCCAAAGGGCTATTTTTGTCTGCCCCGGCTCCTTTGTAGCAAAGCCCCCTTTTCTAGAATTTCCTCTCCTTTATTAGAGTCACAGCTCAGATTTGTGTGGCCCCGGGGGAGCCGGCCAGCCGCTGGTAATTTCTCTCAGACACCCAATTACCCCCTGACGTCAGTGCCTCCTGGCCCCGCTCCCCTGGGTGCCTGCATTTTTTCCTTTGTAACACTAATAGCTGACTAGCTAAGTGCCTGTCCGTTCCCTGGCAGAGGACTTGATTGTGTTTTCGGCTGGATACTAAATCCAAAAACTATGTAAAAATGTCAATAGGTGAGTGCACATTGATTTTGGTTAGTCACAGTGATATTTGAGCCCCTCTGGGAACTCTGTCTGGGGAAGTATTTTACAAGAAAGATAATATAACAGAAAATTACTGGAGCTCCGCGGGTCTCTGGTGGGTTTCTTAGGGGCCTGCTAAATTGCTGTAGAATCAACAAATGCTTTATTAATCTAAATTTGTGGTTTTGTTCTTTCTTCTCTTCAGAAGGTTGGAGTTTTAATGATGCCGGCGGCGAGGCTGGGCGGCGTGGCCCGCACCTTGGCTGCTGGGCTGGGGTACCCTGGCTGGTAATGAACTCCCAGAGGATTCTGGGAGCAGGGCGGCTGTGTTCCCAGCCGGCTTCCTGGGGAATGTGGAGCAGGCGCCGGGCCTGCCGCTTGCCAGGCTGAGGTCTGTGCGAGCAGATAAAGTGAGGGGCTGAGGGCCTGGAACAGCTGTGCCGGGCCAGGCTGACTGGGAGAGGCTGATAAGGGCCCAGAAGGAGCTCAGGCGGGCGGCGTGGCACCACCAGAAATCTGACGGGGTATCAGGACTGGCAAAGAAAGTTAAACACAGGGCCGAGTCCGGGGGATGCTTGGCGGCCCTGCGGAGAAAGATAATGGTAATTGATGGAATCAAAGTCACAGCACAGCCTTGTGTTTTCTTGGCAATTAATTCCGCTCCCCCCTCCCCAATTTCTAACCCTCTGGCATTCGCAGAGCCCAGGATGGCCTGCGAGCAGCCTGCTCGCTCAGATAACCAGCCCATGCCCTCCTTGCTTTGGGGAGGGTAGGAGCCAGGGAGATGCGGCCGAGAACAGACACAATTAGAGACCGGGTTTTAAAATATATATTACAAACAAACAAGTCGGAAAAGAAAACCCCACTGAAAAGTTAAGGATGTGTCACTCCGGGAGCTCATCTGATCTTGCTCTGGAAGGGAAGGAGGAAAATCGATGTCTTTGTAAGAGTGCCTGGCGCTGCGTCTCCTGGCTGGGCAGGACAATGTGAGTCGGGCCCGGCTCTGCACACATGCACATGCACACACACGCCTCCTGCGTGATGCTGCTGGGGGAAGACGGCGCCGATAATGGGACAGCAGTTTATGCCGCGTACAGATGCGCTTGCCTCTCCCGCATGTGTCGTCCTGCCCCCCTCTACCTTTTTTGTCCCTTGAAAGGCATCCCTTCTCAACAATGGGCTAACCTGGCTGTTGCCGCGGGTTCATGCTGCCCGCCTGCTCCATAGGTGAGGCGTTCATCTGGCCTTTTGTTGTGCGCACGCTGGAACACACCTGCTTGCAGAGACATGCGTGAACGCACAACTCTGGACCGCACCCACTCCTCTGCACGGCCCAGCTTGCTGGTTCCTGGGCGAGTCCCGCTGTGCCCGAGGGAGCCCCCGTGTCAGCTCCAGGATCTTAAGCAAATAAACCACTCCAAAAATTTTCCCTGGAGTCTTTTGAAATTAAAATCAGTGCACAGTGAAACGGTGTGTCAGTCCGGTGTGCAAGGCACAGGCCTCCAAATAACTGGAAATCCTATAAGGGAAGCCGGTTATTCTACCTGGTGCCTGGCTTATACCCCAGGATCGTACTTGGTAGCTAGTTAGTATTAAGGAAAGGAACCCTCCTGTTGGAAGGTAATGCTGTAAGTTAGAGGGACTTTTGTCTCCCACCCACACATTTTCTGGCCTTTCCTATTTCTGGGAGCCCGTCTCTGGCTAGGTGACGTGGATTGGATACCAGAAGCCAGGTGACAGAGGGGCACAATGGAGCAGGACTGCGGGGCTTCTGATTTGATTCTCACCCCTCGTGGGGTCCACCCCATCCTGCCTAGGCGAGGGGCTGACCTTGGCCCTGGGTGGAAGCAGTCAGAGAAAGGTGTGGGCCAGCCCCTCGCAGCCAGCCTCCTCCCCCAGGACTGATGGACGGCATTCCTGCATTGGCTCTGGGGCAGCTCCCCTGAGCTTTGTCTTCCCCACAGGGTGGGAGGAAGGAGGTTTGGAAAGGAGGCCCCCTGGTGACTTCTGAGCCATCAAAGCCTGGGCCAGCACGCCTCCAGGCCCCTCAGCTCCTCTCCTGAATGGGCTCTGCAGGCCGGCAGCTGTTTTGGGGCCTGGAGAGGAGGAAGGGGGCTGGTCCTTTGTCCCTGGAAGGAGGCCTCCCGGAGGCCCAGGCCTGCATGGCGGGCAGCCACGTTAACCTTCCACCCTGGGGGGGAGGGGGCTTGCCTGAGGTCAGGCACATAATGAGGCCAGGTCCCTGGCTGTCCCCTGCCTGGGCTCCGGCAACAAAGGCCCAGTCAGGCTGCACAATGAGGGGGAGGGGGCCTGGTGGGGGCGGGTAGGTGCCGCCACAGACAGCCTCGGCGGCCCAGGGTTTCCTTCCAGCTCACCCCATGCTGGGCACTTCAAAGGGGCAGAGGGGAGAGGCCAGCCTGGCCGGGGGCCTGGGCCTCCTCCTCCCAAAGCCACTGCCACCGGAGGTGGAAAAACACCTTGAGGATGTGGCCAGTGGAGTCAGGTTTTGGAATCTGGCGCCTTGGGGAGCCCTCGGTATGGGGTCTTTCTCTGGCAGCCTTGGTTCACAGTCTGTGTTTGGGGCCAGAACTCAATGTGGCCCAATTATTTAAATCAATGCCTTTCAAGTCAGTAATAATAATAATAATGATGATGATAATATCCCTTGCATGAGGACATATGTTACTGAATTCAGAGCATGGTGTCCCCCCACTGCCCGTTGACTTTTCTGCCTACCTGGTGAGGTGGGAGTGTGAGCAGGTATGAGCACCTGCGTCTTTCAAGCGGGAGGAAGGGAGGGAAAGAGCAGTTTCTGGGGTACAACGCTTGGCTCTTTTCCTGCTTGCTTTAAATTCTCACAGTGACACTGAGAGTTGGGCATTCGGTCCCATTTTACAGATGAGTCCACTGAGACGCTAAGAGGATAAATAAGTAATAAATATATTTATTATTATATTTATCCATCAAAAGCAAATATGTATTTATTATTTATTGTATCTATCAAATATAATAAATAAACAAAGCAAGCCTGCCAGAGATCACACAGCTCCACCACTTGCAAACTCTGTGACTCTTATTAATTTACTGAACATCTCCATGCCTCAGTTTCCTCATCTGTAAAATGGGGCTAGTAATAGTCCCTACGTCATGCGAGTGTTGGGAGGATGCATTGAAATCTGCGTCGAGGGTCTGGAGCGTGCACAGTAAGCACACAGTAAACAAGAGCCGGTGCTCTTGTTAAAGTTCTCTGGTCTGGATTCTAGTCCAGATAATCTCAGACTCAGATAATCCCAGAGCCAATGCTCTTTAAAACTCTGTAGGGTTGCTGAGGGATGATTAGTCTGACCTGCCTGGTGTAGAGTTGGGGAAGGGGTCCAGGGAGGGGAAGGGCTGGGGTACGAGCCACAGGTGAGTGGCGTATGGGTATGGGAGCCAGAGGTGCCTCTGAGGGCCACACTCTCCTGTCTCCAGCAGGTGTGGGGCTGCGGGCAGGTGCTGGGTGTATTTTGCCAGCTTTTGGTTGATTGCGGAGACTCACTTCTTCACTCGATACCGGACCATATATTGTATCTTGGAAATACTCACAAGGGTTTCCCGAGGCCCTCCTAACACTACCCCAGGTAGCTCTTAGGAGTAGCCAAAAATTGGCTGCCTCGTTCCCTTACCCTTGCTGTGGCCCAGGTACCTGCCCTGGCCAGAAGGCATCAGAATCCTTCCCGGAAGGATGAGGCCCGGGGGGAGGCCCTCCCTTCCCTCAGAGGCCATCGTGGGTCCTATGTGTGGAGTGCCCTTTGTGGGAGAGGAAGGTGTAGGGCATTTAACCCTTGGGAACCCACGGGGTATGAAGAGACAGAAAGAAAAGGCACGCCGAAGGTATCTCAGTGCCTGGGCAGCACAGTCTGCCATCCCATCGGTGGAGGAGCAGACATTGGTTGTCTTCACCATGTGGGCAAAAAAGTGCTCTGAGAAGTGGCTGCAGGTAGAAAATCCTATGTGCAGTTGGGAGTTTTACAATCAAATCCTATTGAAAATGCCCCTCTCAGTCAGCTTTAGTGGGACCCTTTCCGTAGCCATTTGGCAGAATGAAGACTCGTCCTTTGTGACGGGCACCCACTGTTCCACTCAATGGAACACACTCTGCCAGGCATGTGGTGATGCCGAGAAGGATAAGAGGAGTGCTGGACCCCAGGAGTTTAGTCATCTCCCCTTCTCCCTTCTCCATTCCCTCCCTCCTTCAAATATTAAGCATCCTTATCCCCTATGATCATAATAGGAGTCCACAGAAATGAACAGGGTGGGATTCCCGTGTTAGACAGAGCTGGAGGAACAATGCAGTGGACACTGGCAGAGGGGTGCCCGTGAGAGTTGACTGTAGCCTTGGCCTTCATACTAACTCACCGTGTGAATCTGACCAAGTCATCCACTTGTTCTGAACCCTCATTTACAGAATGGGGACATTGCCCTGAACCATGGCATTCGTCACAAGGAATGGAGGCACACCTCAAACTGGCTTCGGGATAAACCTTCAGGCATGGCTGGAGCCTTAGGAGTTCACTTCTCATGTATTTTCATCTCTGCTTTCCTCTTGTTGGCCTCATTCTCAGCCAGGTTCTTCCTGAGAGGGGGAAGTTAATCCCCCTTCCTGCAGAGCTCACATCCTCCTCATGTCCTCCTTGCTGAGGTAGAACATCTCATTCCTGCCGTGTAAGAAAGTCTCAGGGTTCACTCTGATTGGCCCAGATTGGGTCATGTGCCCATCCACAAACCAGTCTCTGTGTCTGGGGGATGCAGTGCTATTTGGCCAGGCCTGGGGTACCTGAATCACGTAGCAGGGGTGTTTGCTCAAGGAAGACAGGGCTGTTCTTACAGAAGGTGGGCACGGGTGCTGGACAGGCTAAAAGGCCTGGATCACCCCACTTCAGTCATCAGTAAGCATCCTTTGAACTTCTTTCATGCATTGCACAGGCTCTGGAGCCCAGCTGCCTGGGTTCTAACCCCAGTTCTGCTTCTTACTTACTGTGTGACGTTGGGCAAGTTACTTACTTCTCTGGGCCTCGTTTCCTCATCTGTAAAATGGAACCGACAATAGTACACATGCCTCATAGGGTTGTTGTGAGAATCAAATGAGTTAACCCGTATAAAGCATTCAGAGCAATGCTTGGCTTGGGACATAGTAAGCACCTAAATAAATGTTAGCTGTGACTGTTTTCATTCATTCACTCTCTTATTCATTAACTCTCTTGCACTCAGACAAGAAGTAAATAAATCATAGTCTCTGTTCCATAAGGGAACTCGCAGAGGGATTCTATGATGATTTTTTGCTCATTTATTCAAGAAATGTTTATTAGGCACTTACTGTGTGCCAGGCACAGTGCTAGGCTATGGGCACAGGGCTGAGGTATCCTTAATAATTCTGCGTTTCCCAACTAAGCAGCATGGACAATAATATCTTCTGCAGAGAGAGTGCATAAAGAGAATAGATGTGAAAATGTGCTAAAAATCGGAAAGTCGCCTTTTATCTGGCACGTTGCCAGTGGGTGGGCATCCACCCACCTGTCAGGGGTTGTATACCCTAGGAGTTTAGCCTTGCTCAGCCCCCTCCTTGTCCCTTTCTGGAGCCTTCCCCACCGTGTGCCTGGTCCCCTTAGCTTCTGTGCTTACTGCCAGCAAGACGGATGGCGTGGCTTCAGGTCTTCTCCGCTCTGGCTGGGGGAGGGGGCGTGCAGGTGTTGGTTCTTGGTGAGCATCACCGGGTCCAGTGGATCCTGTTCCCTTGCCCACTGAGGCTTGCTTCCTTGTGAGTCTTGGGCCTGGCTGTGGTCTTGCTGGATCGCTTCCCCTAGCTCTGTGCTCCAGGGGTGCCTGCTGAGATTCCAAAGGAGGAGAGGACGGGGAAGGAGAAAACCTTTCATTTTCTCCCTTCCGGGCCATGGGTGGGTCTACTCACTCGTGATGTGCTCTGCATAAGAAATGGGGCTGGAGAGGGTGTGGAGAAAAGGGAACACTCTTGCACTGCTGGTGGGAATGTGAATTGGTACAGCCACTATGGAGAACAGTATGGAGGTTCCTTAAAAAACTACAAATAGAACTACCATATGACCCAGCAATCCCACTACTGGGCATATACCCTGAGAAAACCATGATTCAAAAAGAGTCATGTACCAAAATGTTCATTGCAGCTCTATTTACAATAGCCCGGAGATGGAAACAACCTAAGTGTCCATCATGGGATGAATGGATAAAGAAGACGTGGCACATATAAACAATGGAATATTACTCAGCCATAAAAAGAAACGAAATTGAGCTATTTGTAATGAGGTGGATAGACCTAGAGTCTGTCATACAGAGTGAAGTAAGTCAGAAAGAGAAAGAACAATACCGTGTGCTAACACATATATATATGGAATTTAAGGGAAAAAAATGTCATGAAGAACCTAGGGGTAAGATAGGAATAAAGACACAGACCTACTAGAGCATGGACTTGAGGATATGGGGAGGGGGAAGGGTGAGCTGTGATAAAGCGAGAGAGAGGCATGGACATATATACACTACCAAACGTAAGGTAGATAGCTAGTGGGAAGCAGCCGCATAGCACAGGGAGATCAGCTCGGTGCTTTGTGACCGCCTAGAGGGGTGGGATAGGGAGGGTGGGAGGGAGGGAGACGCAAGAGGGAAGAGATATGGGAACATATGTATATGTATAACTGATTCACTTTGTTATAAAGCAGAAACTAACACACCATTGTAAGGCAATTATACTCCAATAAAGATGTAAAAAAAGAAAAAAAAAAAGAAATGGGGCAGTGGGGCAGCAGGGCCTGGTTCCTCAGCATCAGGAGAAACGAAGCAATTAGTCTGTGCCTGTCTTTGAGCCGGTAATCATCCCAGGGCCCCTTATCGACACTTACCTTGTTCCAGTCACCCTGCCGACCCCTTCTCAGATGCCCCATCTTTTAATACCCTCAACGTTTCTCTTAGATATGTACTTTGGGGCTCCTTTATTTTTACCTATCGAGAAACTGAGGCCCAGAGATGTTCAGTAACTGGCTCAAGCTCACCCAGCCAAGGTGTGGCAGGGCCTGGTGGAAAACCATGCCTGTCTAACCACAGATGCTAAGGTCTTGGCCACCAACTTGTACTTTCCCATGGAGGAAATGTTCGCACACACTCAAGCATCTTCCCAGCTGGGAGAGACCCAGAAGGTGGCTGATTTTCTTTGTACAAGTTGGAAATTTCAGAGACCAGAAATTGCCGAGAGGGCAAGGGTCCTGGTAGACTAGAGTTTATCTTTGTAGTACATACTTTTTTTTTTTTTTTTTGGCGGTACGCGGGCCTCTCACGGCTGTGGCCTCTCCCGTTGCGGAACACAGGCTCCGGACGCGCAGGCTCAGCGGCCGTGGCTCACGGGCCCGGCCGCTCCGTGGCATGTGGGATCTTCCCAGACCGGGGCACGAACCCGTGTCCCCTGCATCGGCAGGCGGACTCTCAACTACTGTGCCACCAGGGAAGCCCACGTAGTACATACATGGATCAACCCAGAGGATATCTTTATGGGCTGTGTTCACTCCTTTCTGAGGGACATCCCTGTCCTGATCTTGCCAAATCCTTTCCCCAGTGAGGAACAGCCACTGCAGACCCCCTCCTGGTGACCAGAGCCCCAAAGTCAACAGCGGTGGGTCTGCTTCCGAGAAGGAAGTGATCAATGCCCCTGATCAGATACCTGTGCCTCGGGCTGGAGCCTTTGGCTTCTGGAGGACGGGGCCTGTCCTGTCTCCACACACTCCCCAGGGGCTGCGTCTGTCGCAGTTCGTTAAGTTTGCCGGAAGCCCTCCTGGTCCCTGTCTGGCGTCCCCTGCCCCTCCCCTGCAGCCTGCCGTCTCTAGCCAGGCCGTGCTGGGGAGGGTGGACCTGGGCTGCTCTCCCAGGCCACAGCTGGTTGTAGTTCTGCTGGGCCTTCTCCGGGCCTGGACCTGGCACCCAATTCAGTCTTGGGCTGTGGGGAGCGTGGGGAGGAAGCTTCCCTGATTTTCCATTTTTCTCCTTTGCAAGTTGGTGGCTGACACGTCTGTGCTCTGGCAGGGAGGCAGAGAGGCCCATTCTTTGGGCCTCCTTGTTTCACTCTCCACCTCCCTTTCCTCCAAGCCCCGTTCTCATTGGGAAAGCTGCTTCGTGCTGCTCTCCATGTGCCTGGGCTGGGCAGGGGCACGGCTTCTGACTGGCGCTGCCAGGAGTTCTGTTGGGGGCATGAATAAATCATTTGCTTAACCCAACACTACCTATTGCTGCCTCCTCCAGAACCTCTCTGGGCTGCCCCTTTTCATGAGAGGTATTTATCATCATCATCATCATCATTATTGTTATTATTTTTAACATCTTTATTGGAGTGTAATTGCTTTACAGTGGTGTGTTAGTTTCTGCTGTATAACAAAGCGAATCAGCTATACATAAACATATATCCCCATATTCCCTCCCTCTTGCGACTCCCTCCCACCCTCCCTATCCCACCCCTCTAATAGTGATGGGGTGGCAGCTCTGAAGAATCTTTGGGAGATGACGTCGCACCATGGAAGAAAAAGCAGATGATTTAGATCTTGACAGTCTTGTGTTCAAATTCTTTCTCTGCCCAAAGTCTGTGATCTTTAGCACTTAACCTATTTGTGAGCCTTAATTTACCCCTCTGTGAAATGGGGCCGTTGAAGCCTCACTTGCATGGTGATGGGGGATTCAGAGGGGTTGTGTGTGTGAAGGGCCAGCACACCGCCTGGCACACTGGGGCTGCAGTCAGTGAATGGTGGTTCTGTTTCCTTTGGCCTGGAACAGGACACCCCAAAGGGATCGGAGTGGGTGGGGTAGGGTGTGTAGAGGAGGGAGCTTTCCCTGGTGGGCGGTGGGTGGACCCGCACGAAGCAGTCTAGGCTGCAGTGCCTGGGTGGACCCTGGAGAGGAGCCACCCACAAGCCTTTGGCTCTTGAGGCCGAGCTGTGATCCCTTGTGGCCGAGCTAGATCCCTGCCCCAGGAGCCTGTGGGGCCTTGTGGGTCCAGAGATGTGGCCATTGTGAGGGAGGACCTGCCCTGGTTTTTCTGTCTGGGGAAGGACAGCCTTCCCAGCTGCTCCTCACAGACCCATCTCTAGCTGGCCACCTCCTCTGGTGACATCCTAGCCTGTTGCTGCCCTTTGTAAAGTTATGTGAAGATGTCAGCAGTGATGCCACATGCCTTTGGGACCCCCCTGTGTGCCACATGGAGGCTGCTCACTCTTAGGGGCTCCTGGCCTCTTCCAGGGCATGCTGGAGTGAAGGGAGAGGTACCGGGTCTTCTCCATCTCACTGATACGGTGGGCACCTCCGAACCCCTGCAGGCGACAGGGAGGAGTCATCCTAGGGAGGTGGGCTTTGGGAATTTCTGAAAATACTCTAGGAATATTCTCTAGGAAAGCAGCATATCCTTGCCCCAATTCTTTATTATACGATACCATCTGGGACCCGTGTCCTGAGCCACCACCCATGAACAGGAACGAATGCTCTCACCCTGCGCCCAGGCCTTCAGGTCCTCATCTCTGTGCCTGCTTTCACAGCCAGAAGGTCTCTCGGGGTGCTGGCTGCAGGAGCCCACTTAGGGCTGGCCTGTCCCAGCCCAGCACAGGCTCATCCTGGTGTCTGGAGCCCAGCCATCGCCAGGCTCCTGACCCCCCAGGAACCACAGGGCTACCCTGAAGGTGTTGAAAGAAGAAAATCCTACAACTTAAACTTGTCTTCTGCTCCCATCCACGTCACCTGTGAATTTGTAAGTTTTTTTCTGTTTCAGTGAGTCACTCATTTATCACGTGAAGAACACAGTTATACCCCATTGTTTGAGTACATGCTTTAAGCGTGTCCGTGTTTTTGCCACCCTGTCCTGGCATTTCTTCATCTATGAAATATACCTGGATTCTCATACGTGGGGAAGACCCAAGCCTCATTCAGCCTCCGGGGGAGCCGCCTGGCTGGCCAGCAAGGCATCTTTGAATGGAGACCCGCTGTCAGCCTCCTGGGCCCCAAACCGACGGACTTCCCTCCACCAAGCAAGAGGGCGGGCTCCCATGTGTCTTTTCTGTTGCAATTATCTCCCTGGCTCCTCCCCTTGATACAAAAGGCCCAAGTCCGGGTCCAGAGTAAGTTATTTGTAATGCATTTTCTGAGTCCATATTGCAATATTAGCCATGACTGTCTGCTGTGTAGAAAAAGGGGGAGTTTGCGTTTGAAGTTTAATCCAGCCTCTACTTAAGCTCAGTCCCTGGGCAATCCTTTTTTCTGCCGCTGAGCTCAAACAGCCGGTCCTCAGGTTTGATCTGCTGCCCCACGGAGCCCTGCCCAATGTGAATTTGAAGAGTTTTTTTTCTCCTCTCAACCAGGGAGACTTGCAAAAAAAAAAAAAAAAAAGTCGGTGTGGTCTGCGGCAGCGGCTCCCATGGTGGGTCCCGGGGTCCCTCCCTGAGCCCCTCTGCTGCTGGGGGCTGAGCCCACCCGGCCTCCAGCCTTCCGAGGCGGGGGGGGGGGGCGGGCTGCGTCCCCTCCTCGGGGTCTCCGAGGAGCCCCTTTGAGCTCTCGCTGCTGGTGGACGGCAAGCACTGGGGAGTCTGGGAGTCCTGTCTGGCATGTGGGGGGCAGAGAAAAAGGAGGGAAAAAAGGGAGGAAAATGAAAGGCGTGAGTTTGTCGGGAACTGGTGCTGGCGGTGGAAACAGGAGCCGCAGCAGGATGGAACCTGGTGGCCTTCAAAACTTTTCTTCTCCCCTCTCGCCACATGACTCGGAGGATGCAGGCAGTAATTAAAGGCCCCCCTGGCTCCTCATTTTCTGTGCCCATGTCTTTGATCTGGCTCACGTCGGGCAGCTATTTTCATTGTTCCTGCCTTTCTTTCATTCTTTTTTGATGGCAGAAACGATGATCTTTGATTCCAGAGTCGGAGGTGGGCAGGAGAGTGTTACAGGTCTTACATAATGCATCTTTCACATCTTATTTTTAAACGCGGGCATAATCAGGGCCTGGCAGAGGCTGGGCTGGATTTTAACCCATGTTTGGGGAGAGGCGGTTGCCTGCCCCGTGGTGCTGGCCTGGGGGTAGGTGGGGACAGGCAGTCGTGTGCAACTGAATGAAAATTACTAGAGGAAGCCTTTCCCCTCCACCCTTTTCTAAATATAACCTGAAGGGAGTTTTTCCTAATTGTTCCCTGATGGCCAAAGATGTGCCGAGAGCAAGCAGGACAGGGAAGGCTCAGTGCGCAGAGCCGGGCTTTTCTTGGTGGCATTGTGGGAGGCCTGCATGCTGTTTATTAGCGGATGTTAATAAACTATAAGGGACAGGCCACAGCAGGAGGTATGTGAGCTGGTAACTCAGGTAGCCGAGATAAAGTGGAGACGTCTGGCCAGATGACAGGAGGTAGGAGGCAGAGGGGCGGGTGTCAGAGTCTGATCCATTTGCACATCCTTTCCTGCCCCTCATCTCCTGAGCAAACTTGGAGGACCTCCCGGCAGAGGGCCCTGTGGGATGGACAGAGGTGAGAAGACGAGGCCTTAGTGATTAGAAGCCTGTGGTCCAGGTCTGTGATGGGGACGTGAGTGGCTGCTGCAGGAACCACAAGCTCAGATGATGCTTGGGGTCAGGCAGGTGAGGGGCGGGGTGGGGCTGGGTGATGGACATCACGTGCCTGCTAAGGGGAACAGCCGCTCCCCAGTTCCTGTCGTCAGCTGCCTTACCGGAGGCTGGATCCGGTGTCGCCCAAGCTTCCAAATTTCCATGAGAAGCCCGAAATTCGGGTCTTGGTGGGAAATCTCTCAGAAGAGATGAGAAAGAAGACTTTCTTGGTCAGAGGACAGTGCTGGCAATGGTTGGGAGTTGGAAAAGCCCTGCGTGTGGAGGGAGTGAGGGGGTCCCTGGGCTGCCAGAGCAAGGCGGGGGGCGTCAGGAGAGTCCGGAGGGCCCGTGCTCTGCAGCCCCTGCCTGGGGCAGACTGGGAAGGCCCATGACCCGAAAGCGGCCAGCTCCTAGGTGGACGCAAAGGCCTTCCTGGCAGTGAGTTCTGCTGGGCTGGAAGAGTTCTGCACGCGATGTCTGAGGCCACCTGTCACCTCCACTGAATGCTTGCTGTTCATGAGGGCATGGACCCATCCTGCCACCACGGGGACAGGTCCCTGTGAGAACTGCTTCGTCCTTTGGGCAGTGCTAATGGTTTATTCCTGGGAAGGTCTGAGGCTTACCTTCCTGCCCATCTACCCCAGGCTCCAGTACCAGGATTTTCATGCACTGGTTGCTTCACTAGATATTTATTGAGTGCCTACCGTGTGCCAGGCTCTGTGCCGGGCGCTGGGCATACAGTGGGTCATGGGGAGGAGGAGAATTGACATATCCCCGCGTAACTACATGTATCATCAGAGAATATATATCCGGAGGGAAGAGTGTAAGGCGTGCGAGAGAAGCAAAGGCTTTTCCCAATAACGGATGTTGAAAATGATGTAAAATAACTATACTCCAATAAAAATTAATTTAAAAAAAGAAAAAGAAAATGAAGGTGGAATGATGAATAGAAACAATGGGGGATGGTAGTCCAGAGAGTGTTCAAAGACCCCAAGACAGGAAGCTATTTGGCAAATTGGGGGACTGTCAGCAGGCAGTCTTGGGAGCCTGCTGAGCAAGGGGGTGCACTGTGGGGACCAGGCCCTACAGGGCCTCGTGGGCCAAGGTGGAGCTCTGGGGGCTCTCAGCATCATCAGACTTGCTCTGAGGAGGGTGGGTGTGGGCTGGGCGGGGAAGCCGAGGGGCTGGCGCAGGCAGTGGGGGTGGAGAGCAGAGGGCGTGTTGGAGAGCTGTTCGTTCTGGATGGCAAAATGGACAGGACTAGGAGATGGATTCAGTATTGGCGGCGAGGGAGTGTGGTACCAGGATGACCCACGGGTTTCTGGCTTGGGTATCGAGGTGAGCAGAGAGGTCTTCCCCGAAGCGGGGAGGCCTGGAGGAAGAACGAATTGGGTGGAGAATCCTTCCCCTGTTCTGACGGCCCTGGGCTGGGTAGGGGCCTGGGCAAATCCGGTGAGGACAGTGGGGCTCGAGCTCGAGGAGCCCCAGCCTGGCTGCCGCTTGACCCCCAAGAACCCCCCTCCACTGCGTGAGGACAGGGCGTCCCCTGCACCATCCCCAGCTGGGCCCACCCAGCCCTGTCACACACCTAGCCTATGGCGAGGGGACCCGCTCCGTGAGGCCGCAGAGCAGTTAATACATGTTGGGGTTGGTTGCTGCCCGATCCTTGAAGATTTTACCTGCGCTCCACCTTCTCTGCCTTCTGGAGGGAGACCCCCCTGCCAGCCCTTGGGCTTGCGTGCCTGGCTGGGCTGCCTGATGCCCAGATGGAGGTAACCTGTCCAGCATCGTTGTTCCGTTGTAAATCCTCTGGATGGCCAGCAGTTGTGTGGGTGGCGCGTGTGCCCCTGCCTTTCTGGGCTGACGCGGGAGGGCTGTATATTTCCACCTGCCGTCCAGGCTGCACGTGGGTCTGCTTTGCCTGGTGTGTGCAGAGCCTGGCGGGCAGCCCTCAGACACCCCCGCCTGACAGGGCCTGTTCATTCATGACCCCCTGTCTTCGGCAGCTCCCGCTTGCAGCTGGGTTGCGGGGCGGGGGGGGGGGGAGTGGTTCCTGCTTAGCCTGAATGGAGGGGCCTAGAAGTGGTTCAGGTTGGGGAGGACTTCTGCGTAGGGGGTTCTTCTGGGAAGACAGGCCTCCCAGGTGGGCTCCGTACTCCTCAGGAACTGGATTTCTACTGTCGGTCCAGGGCGGCTTCCCTAGATTTGCTGCTGATGTCACCTTGGGGGACTCAGCTTCCCCTTTCTTCATCCTCATCCTGAAAGCAGGCTTTCCAAGAGAAATGCGACCAGCTCTGAGCTGGCAATGGAGAGGTACCGCTATGTAAGATGGCTTTCTGGCTCGTAGCCTGGGGTCTTTTCATCCGTGCCCTGTTCTCTCACCATCCAACCTTTGGGCTAATTAATGGCATGAACTTCCTCATGATAGTTTATAAATGTCCCCTTGATTTTCCCCACGGCAATTTGAGAATCTAATTATCCCTGCTATATCTGGCCATGTTATTATAGTTTGACAACCTGAGAACTCAATAGATGAATCAAAGACAGCAGTTAGCAGAATTTGGATAACGAGGATTTTTTTTCAAAACACCCTATTTTCCTGTTTATATCCTTTCTCTTGGTCCTTATCCATGCACACGTGGGATTGCAGGATTACAACCTGCAGGAACCTAACGTACTCTGCGCCTTCACCCGGTGAGTTCATGGTCTGACCTGCCTGCAGAGCCCGTGGTCCGTACAGCTGCTCCTAGCGACCGTGTGAGGATCCAGCATGAGGTGTGGCTAATGTGCTGGCGTCATTGTCTGGCACATAGGAATTTCACAGGAGGCCTTTCTTCTTCCGAGTTTCCTTTTGGACCCTGGTCTCCTTGAGGGGACTGTTTTCAATGTGCCTTGTGGCGGAGAGGAAGGAACTCTGAATCTGGGGTCAGGAGAACTGAGTTCTAGCCCTGGGTTGCCACTGGGTGGCTGTGAGTGAACTTGGCCCTTTGTCCCCTGGGCATCAGTTTCCCTGTCCAAAGGTGACGGTGGATCTCACCCACCTCTGAAATTGCAAGATTTGGGATTCCAAAGAAGGAATGTACTTATGTTAAGAATGAGTATTAAGTATAAAAATATACTACTTATGCTAACTTCTTCCTTGTAGCTCTCACCCCAGCTTTAAAATAAGTGTGCAGTAAGTGAAACAGGTTTTACACGTATGTGGTGTAATTTTCTGATCATTGTCTGTCTCCTGGGTGACACGGTCAGCTCCACGAGGGGCCACCTCGGCCGAGGCCACCACTCACTACTCCAGTGGTGGCACACAGGAGAGCTCAGTCAGTACTGTTGAGCCGGAAGTCAGATAGCAAAGTTAGTGGCAGGCGCCGGGCAGCACCCCTCTGCTCCTGTCCACAAGATTATAATTGGAGAATACAGATGGATGGCCAGGGCGATTCCCCGGTCCTCCGGGCACTAAAGCTCTGTAGCCTGGAGAGGGGCCCCTTCCTTATCAGGGTCAGAAGCGGGTGGAAAAGCTGTTGGGTGCGTCCTCAGCCCTGACCCTCCCTTGCCTGACACATGCCGGGGTCGGGATCCTGGGATGGGAGTCCTGGGTGGGGGTGTTCCCTAGATGGCCACGGTGCTGAAGTCCTAACACCTACTCAGAGCCACCAACACTGGGCACAGTTGTAATGATTGTCATTACAACATAATAACTGCTGTTTATGGAGTGCTTATGACATACAGCATCTCATTTCATCATCACCACATCCCTGTGGGGTGGGTATCGTGACCTCATTCCCATTTTCCAGATGAGGAAACTGAGGCCCAGAGAAGTTCTAATTTGCCCAAGGCCACACAGCCAGGCGGCGCTGGAGCTGGGATTTGAGCCTGGCCACCCTCTCTCAGAGTTCGTGCTGTCCATGACCAACCCCTGTGGCTTCCGCCAGCTCAGCACCCCCATAAGCCTGGCTCTCTCCTCTCCTCCCATCTCTCAGGGCCTCCTGCCATGCTCGGCGACATCCCATCTGTCAGAAATTCTGTTCTGGCCAGATGCAATGCCCCTCCTGGGATTCCAGGCCGGGGCAGTAGCTACAGAGGGAGGGGAGGGGGATTCTCAGGCCTTGCTGTTGCTCCAGACCCTGGCTGGGCACGTATGGCCTGGGAGGCTCTGGCAGCCCTAGGCTGTTCCCTGTGGCTGGGCCTTCTGTGCCCCGGCCCAGACTTCGCCCCTGAGCAGGTGGGATCGGATGTGCTCGGCCAGCCCTTTGAGCTCGCAGCGAGCCCCAGCAGCCCTGGCCGTTCCCTGGCTCCTTTCTCCTTGGTGGAGAGAGGGGCCCGGGGAGTGGGCGGGGGAAAGGGGAATGGAGAGAAGGAGGGGCAGGATAAGGGAATGGGTGGGGGGAGCAGGCAGGGAGGTGGGACAGACCCTCTGGGGGTGAAGAGGAAAGGACATGGGATGAAAGCAAGCAGACAAGGGAAGAGGAAGTGGAGGTGGGGGACAAGGTGGTCCCCCACCTTGAGAAACTGGAGGGGAATGGAGGGGGCTGGGGAGGAAAGGAGGAGAGAGCCGTGGGCAGAGATGGAGGGGGTGCCGAGGGGGCGCTGTGTTGGGTACAGAAAGAATTCTGACAATGTGTGGAGGCCAGAAGGCCCAGCTCACGACCCTCACAACCTTCAGCAACCGCAGGCAGGCACCTGCAGGTGGTGGCAGAGGCCATGGGGTTGGGCGTGCCCACGGGCTCCTCCCACCACACGCCGGACCGGGGAGCCGTCACTTTGAGGTCCCTGACATTTGCGGTGAAAGGATCTGGTCTGAGGTCTCATTAGCCTCTGCTTTGCTGCACGCACCCTGCCATTCAATCTCCCCGTCCGTCCTTCCAACACCAAGGTTTGTAAATCTGCCCCATTTGCTTTATGATGTCTGTCGCTGACGTGAACTTGACAATGTTAATACACACGAGTTTTTTCTTCCCTCTGCTGCCCAGGGGGAAAGAAGGTGCCGAAAGAGAACCCATGTCTCTTTTCCACTTAAACTTGGGAACGGCTTAGTCTGAATGCTGGTGGATTTCATTTTCCCCAAGCTAGCGCCGCTGCTCGCTGCTCAAGACAAAGGAGGCCTTTCGTGCCTGGTCGTTTCCCCCAAACCCGCCCTTCGTTATTCGCCTCCCTTCCTACTTGTACCAAGCCCCCCACGTGGTTTTTCTGCTTTGCTCACCTGAGAGCTGAGCCCCTGACTCTCAGAATCTGGGGAGCCTTTTGACTTTCTCACTGGATAGGCCTGTTGTCCCAACTCTGGGGTTCCTTGGAGCTGAGGGACATGAACATTTCTTAGAAAATGATTTCTCCCTGTCTCTCCCCACTGACCTTGATCGACACTGGCACCTGTCTGGCTTAAAGGTTGTGCTTTTACAAATGAAAGATGGCTCCAGACCTGCATACTGATGGCTCCAGACCTGTATACTGATGGCTCCTGACCTGTATACTGATGGCTCCTTACCTGAATACTGCTGAGAAGACTGAGACCCAGAGGGAGACCCAGTGGGCTCTGAAGCAGCCAGGGGTGGTGTTCTTGAACCAGTATTCACAGGCATCTGTGAACATTTGTATGGAGTGAGGGTGGACTTTTGTGTCTCATATCAGATTCTCATAATGCACCTCATTCATTTATTCATCCATCCATTCATTCAATAAATTGGTCTCCCCGAACTGTGCGCCAAGGCACAGCTAATCTGTCAGAGTTCTGTGATGTATTTTAAATTTTCAAGGGAACACAGCAATACTCAACATCTGTTGGACATGATGTGAGCTATTAGCTTGAGGTTGTCCACCATTTCAACATTAGATCACTCTGTATTCTTTTTGATGACATTACATCTTTGCAAAGCTGGGCTTTCAGTGGTTACTGTGGATAAAAAGCAGGTACTAGGTGAAAATCAATATGGAAAAAGAAATGAGGATGGCGGGTCCAATACGATTCCAAGGTTGGAGAAGTTGTGTGTTGACCAAGGGAAAGATGACTTTGGGCCTGTGGGGCAGATTTGGGACTTTACTTGGAGCAATGGGAAGGTCTCAAGGGGAATTTAAGCAGGGCAGCGATGTGAGTAGATCTGTGCTCTGCAAAGAGCCCTCGAGATCTGTGTCTGGATTGGACTGAACATGGGGAAACTTGTTAGGGGCCAACGCAGTGGTCCAAACCAAGCAACTAAGCAACCAGCTGAACCACCGAACAACCGAGCAGCCTGCCAACCATGGTGGCTTGGACTCAAGTGACGGCAGCAAACTGGGGAGGTGGTGGGCAGATTTGAGACCTGGCTGAATGCAGGATGGACAGGACTTGGTGATGAGCTGTGTAGGCGTGAGAAGAGAGAGAGGAAAGGGGTCTGGCAGGGGGACATGATGACATGGAGAGGACAGAGCAGGAGAGCAGGGCTGACACATGCTACCTCACTCTGCTTCCTTTTTTTGTTCACTCCTGGTTACCTAACATCTCGTAGGATCGTTTGATTACCCTGTTACTGTCCATCACCCCCACCAGTCTGTCAACCCCATGAAGGCAGGACTTTGCCTGCTTCTCTGCTGTGTCCCTGTCACCCAGACCACACCTCATACAAAGATCAGAGGCTCCCAACTTTCTTGGTGCACAATGCCTGAGTATCTCATTTTTTTCAGGGCACCCCTAAGCCCAGAGAAATACCTTATAGCTCCCTTTGTTCAAAGAGTCAGGTGCAAATAACAAGTATTTACGTTCTGACAACTTAGTTGCTGTTTGAAAAATAAAACACATAAATTCAAAGGAAGAAGTATATTTTCATTTCATTCTCAGATAACCACAGTTACCAATGGAATGTGCTAAAATGCAGATTCTGATTCAGCGGGTCCAGGTGGGGCCCGGAATTCTGCATTCCTCATAGACTCCCAGGTGATGCCTAGCTGCTGGTCCAGGACCATATTCTGAGTGGGTGACTGAGGTGACCGCTGGGCCTCTGTCTTCACTCCTTTCCAAGCATCCTTTCAAAAGCCATGTCTTTCGCTCTCTGCAGAGAGCTTCGCCAGCCCCACGGCACGAGTTAGATGGTCTATGCGGGGTGACTTGAGGTACCGAGCACAGCTGCCCCCATCTCTGTGAACAGGCATCCTTGCTGGGCCTCACCCAGGGCTCTAAGTGGCTGTCAAACCCTCATCGAGAACGTGATTGTTCCTGGTTCCTACCAGCAAGGTGGTCTTGGTGGACTTGGAATGTGCTAGAAATGCTTGCTGGGGCAGGGTCGTTAGCTGTTTCATCCTGGCTGTTTTGTCATCTGGAGTCACCTGCCTTGTGATGGCTAGGTACCCATTTTAGGCCCAGAATGCCAGAAAGTCCCACGGATCACCAGACACTCTGCTTCCTTTCTGGGAGCCGGGTCCCACTGAAGGGCATTGCTTTCCATCTCCTGGCCTTCATGGTCAGATCTCTCTCTTGCCAGCGCCTGGTGGTTATGGATGTCCAGATCTGGGAAGGTAAGTTTTCTGGTCACATGCACAGTACACATCACAGGTGCACACTCACATGCATGTGCACGGATACCGGTTAGTGCCTGGCAGAGCTCCGCAGTGAAAGTGGAAGGGCAGGAGGTCGTACCTTCCTGCACTTTCCATTCCCTGGGGAATTTAGTCTAGTCTACTGATCCAGAGAGCACCCAAACGGGACTTGGGGCCAGAGCTGTGCTGTTCCCCATGGCTCTCGGCATCAATGATCAATCGATTCATTTATCAGTTCATTCTCATTCCCTCCTGCTCTGAGTGTTTATTTACTAACTGTGGCTGATGTTATGAGCTGGAGGGCCAGTGTAGCTGGAGAAAACTTCCTGGAGGAGGGAGCGTTGGGGTGTGTGTGCGTGTGTATGTGAGTGTGTGCATGCCCGTGTACATAGGTGTATGTGTGTCGTATACCTGCACACACATTTGTGTGGAGCAGCTATGAATGTATGTGTGCACGAACACGTGTGCACCTGCACATGCCTTGCGTGCAAGTGTGTGCGCCCGGTAGGATCGTACAAGCAAAGCCTTGGTGCCAATAACAGCAGCTTTGGAAACCTCCCTTGCCTGTGTGGATCCCGGGCTGGAGAAGAGAAGCTGCTGTTGGGTAGAGCAGATTTCGTAGCTTGGCTTCATGTGCGTGTGAGCACTTGGGTGTGTTTTAATTAACTAGAACATTTGCCTGGAAATGAGCAGCGGTGGCAGCAGGCGCAAAGGCAGCTGGAGCGGGGGGCGGGGCGGTGGCAGCCATGGTGGCGGAGGCCGTGGCAGCCAGGCTCCCGAGGTTCCACATGCCCAGTCCCGGCTGATGGCACATGGAGTGGTGGGGTGGCAGGCTGCCCCTGCTGCTGCTGGTCATTGGCCCAGCAGAGAGGGCATTCTGGGAGTGGCTGAACTTTCTAGAATTCCCTGGACTCCTCTGCACCCCATCTAAACAGAGATGACCAGGGTAATGGTTCCAGCACATGGGTGGGGACATGAAACTCCCGACGTTGTATCCAGGACGATGGACCCATGTTTTGGACCCATGAGCCGTGTAGGACTGACTGTCCTCTCTCTATTCCCAGCCCAGCAACGGGCACATAATGGACCCTGTGTACATGTTTACTGCATGTGTGACTCAACAGGTAAAGGCAGCCAAGGCTCAGAGAGGCTAAGTGATGTCTCCAGGGTCACACAGCAAGTTGCTAGGCCAGCTGGAAATTTTGACTTTGTTTCTGTACTCTTTCCATGACTCTGTAATGTTGGCATGAGGAAATGCATGGCATTATTTCAGGGGAAGGTGAATACTCACACCACAGGTGTGCACACCTCACCCTTTGCCTGGAACCGTTCTAAGTTGTCTACCCACCATCCTGTCCATCTGGGTGGTGGGGAAGGATCATCTTCCCAGGGTTTCTTGGGATGGTAGTGTTTTCTCCCATCAAGAGAGAGGTGGGGAAGGGGTGGGGATGACTGGAGGGGAAGGACTGGGGTGGTCCCTTCCTAAGACAGATTGGCCACCAGTAGCTCACAGGTTGGAGTTTATTGAAGAAAATCTCTGCATTTAAATGCTAGACTTCCCCTCAGACCTCCCCCTCTCTGCCATCCAGTCTGTTCTGAGGCCTACGGTCCATCCCTTGGCTCCTCCAGGGTGAGGTGCTTCCCTGGGTGTCTGGTCTTTGCTTTCTCTTTGTCCCACTCCACTCAAGGGCCGCTGCCTGATGATTTTGCTGAAATACCACTTTATTCATGTCTCTCTCCTGTCTAGTGGTCCAGGGGTTGGACTCTGGGGCTGCACTGCCTGGGGTCAGATGTAGGCTCTGCCCCTTGCTGACTTTGTGATTCCAACAGAGTGACGTCACTCGTTGAGAGAGCCTCGCTCTCCTTACTTGTAAAGTGGGATGATGCGCTGTACGCATCTCGGCTGCGACTCACCATATACACATGGCCAGGACCACTGACGCTTGTCGGAGCCATAAACTTGGGCCGCTACCCAGCCGAGGGCACTCTGTGTGCTTGGCACACACACACCAGAAGTCCTGTGGGCACACTGATAACGCTCGCAGTACGAGAGGCTGATGGGACATAAACCGATGGAAGGAAGAGTTCAGCTCAACTCTTCTTGGGCACCTCCTCATGGAGGGAAATAACGTGGAATCACAGGCACTGTTTCAATAATTATTTCTGTCTTTTTGCTGAATGCATAGCTAAATTCACATAGGTTAAAAGTGCGTGTAATAGAACTCCCATTATATCTACGTCTACCTATCTATCTACCTACCTATCTATGTATCTATGTATCTATCTATCTATCTATCTATCTATCTGAATAACTTCCATTCTCATGCGGCTGTCTTTTCTTGCCTTTGCCCTTACTACTTACTCTGCCCAGAATGTTCTGTCTCCCTGCTCCTTGGCTTTTTATTTTTTCCCCATAAATGAGGACCCAGCACAAGGTCTATCTGCCGCATGGCGGCGTCCCAGATCAGCCAGCCAGACTTGAGCTTCCTGCCTGACGGGGCCCCTTTTATGGTCCCACCACGGTCTGCCTTGTCTTGTGCCCTTATCTCAGCCTCCTCTAGAGAATAAGCTCCTGAAGGCACGGGCTCTGGGTTTCTTCTTCTCGGTCACGTGCTGTGCCCAGAAGTCGGTGAGTCCTCATTGATGCCGACTGAACGGAAGGCCGGCTTGGGATTTGCAGCCAAGGCAGGAAGGGGGGTTTGTGCACGCGTATGTGTATGTGTGTGCGTGAGTCCACACACGTGTACCCATATGTATGTGCACACATGTGCATGCTTTGGCCCATCAGTTTGATGTTCCTCTCTAATTGGATTTCTGAAGAAAGGTGCCTGGTTTAATTTTTAATTAGAAATCAGAGCAGAGAAAGAATGGGCCAGCACTTCAGCTGGAGGTTTTTCTCAACGCTGGAGTTCTTTTTAACAAGCACTCGCAGTCCAGAGCGGCTTCTGTTTGGGCTGGACACCGCCGCTCGCGCTGGTGGGAGTGTCTTAATGCCTACAAAATTATCAGGTAATTATTTGGTAATGGGGCATCAGGATTTTGCCTATGCAGCAATCTTTCCCTGCAGCTGAAAAAAGTTGCCGAGAAAGAGAAGTCGGAGATGACCAGGGATATACCTGAGGAGTTGTGGGATCCCCACGCCTTTTGGAAGAGATGGGGTCCCTGCCCTCTGGGCATCCTGCTGGAAGCCCTGGTCTCTGTCACATGGGATTACCCCACGGCGCGTTTCTCCCAGGCAGGAGATGTGTTTAGCATATTTGCTGTAGGTAAAATAATCTGTGCAGAATGTGGCAGGTGGGAAGTAATTACCTGGGCACCAGGATGGGGTGGGGAGCCTCACCTGCTGGTAGAAACCTGCCCCTGGGCATCTGGGCTCTGGCAAGGACCTTGGGAGGTGTGGGGATGCCACCAGGGTCTGGGTAGCCTCCAGGTAGGGCGCCTCCTGGTGGGGTTAGCCGGAATACCGCACACATTGGCCGGGGGAGGGGTGGTGGTGGACTGTGGACACTGGGGACATTCACAGATGCTTGAGTGTTTTTTTCAGGAAGCTTTAAAACTGCGGTTCAGTACTTTGCTCAGGACCTCCTGGGGTGGAGAGGACAGACCCTCAGGCCAGACGGCTGTGGGGCTCCCCTACTTATGTGCTATGCGACTGCAGGGAAATTACTTCTTCACTTCTCTGTGCCTCACTTTCGTCTTCTGGAAAGGAGGAATGGCAACAGTGTCTCCCCACAGTGTCACCAGGAAGATTAAAGAGACAATATGGGTCCATATCCCTTATTCACTATTCTGGATTCCAGAAAGCCTGAAACCGGAAAGTTCTTTTTTTGGTAACTCATTTGGCAGTAAACTTTGACCTGGTGGATGCGAAGCCATTTATAGTATTTGTTTAATTCGTGTTGGTGAATTATGTTGTGCTGCAGAAGTATCAAGGTGCTTGGTTGCTTCTGAGGTGTTCCCAAATACCAAGGAAAGTCACTAGATTACTTTTCTAGAACCTGAAGAAGTCTGGATTCTGGAACACATCTGGCTTCGAGGGTTTAGGGTAGGGGATTGTGGACGGGCATATGCAAGGCGTGAAGGGCACCGCACACAGAACGATACTCAGTAGGCATCAGGTGGAGCTGTCCTTCAGACAGAACATCGCTGCCCCATCTCTGCCCTTTCCTTCTTTCCTCTCACTCTCGGCCGTCCCGGCATGGCAGGTGCATATGTGCAGGCGCACTTCTGCCATTCCTCCTGGGCAGGAGATGGGATGCCCCGTAGCAGGTTGATTTGTGCTTGGGACGCGGAAGAAGGGCCAACTGTTGACTCGGCCCCGGGGGTTGGCCGCTGGATTCCATGCCCGTGGTTTGTGTCCGGTTTGGAGGTGGCTGCTGCCAGGTCGGTAGCTGCCCACAAGAATAGGGCCAGAAGGAGCCCCCTTCACACATTGTCCCTCCTCCTCTCCCAGGGGGCAGTCGTCCTTGTGTTGGAGGGACATTGCCTAATGCCTGCTGACACCGTTTCTCCAGTGCCCCCTGGGTGGCCCGGCACAGCTAATGAAGGATGCTTGGTCTTCCTAGTTGTGGGAATCCTGTGGGCTCTGACACCACAGTCCGAAGGGGCTGCAGGGTGTGGAACCTCATGTGCCTTCGAAGGAAGGCAATTAGGAAAATTGGAGGTTAACCTCCCTTTATTTATATGTTTCTCTTTTACTGCCCGATCAGACATGTCTTTTTTTTGTTTTTTAACATTTTTGTTGGAGTATAATTGCTTTACAATGGTGTTAGTTTCTGCTTTATAACAAAGTGAATCAGTTATACATATACATATGTCCTTATATCTCTTCCCTCTTGCGTCTGAGATGCGCAGCCCCCCAGTGTTTCTGGCCTGACTCCCTAAGGGAATTGAACATTTCTCAGGGGGCAGGCCTCTGCTCTGTGCTCCAGGTGCAGTCCACTCACACCGCACCAGCGTTTCAAAGAGCTCCCCCTCCTCCCAGACCCCAAAGATGCTTTTAACTATCTTGCCTCAAGCCAGTGTTGTCAACTAGCTGTACTTTATCTCTTCTGTTTGCTTTGTAAAACCCAGCAATTAAGAAAATCCCTGCTTCAGATTAATTGTAGCCTACATCGGCTCAGAGCGAGGCAGTGTGCTGTTTCACTAGTTTCGTGGCTTTTGAGGCAGAGGGAACTGGAGCACCTGGGGAAACCGAGTCTCAGAGACAGGAGGACACTTGCTGGAGATGGCACAGGGCACGGAGTGAGACAGGACTGGAATTCAGGGCCCGGACTCTTGTCCCCCCAGCCGGGTGCTTTCCTGCACATGAACCTCTCTGCTGGTGGAGTCAGGCAGGTAGGGGCATCCCCGGTGGCCTGTGAAGTGGGCAGACCTGCCCCTGCCAATCCTTCCTGGGCCATAGCCCAAGGGGTCTGATGCCTCAGCATGGACGAGCGCAGATACGTCCTCTTTCTTTACAGGGGCCGTCGTTTTCGGACTGTGATCTATGGGCATCTGCACCGGTCTCTTGTGCAGAAGCAGGTTGTCTGAGGGTTGGGGGCTAGGAAAACCCTGACATCAACCAGTTGCCGACACCTGCTGTGTGCTATCTGCTGCGTTGGGTGGCCACATCTCTCCGTGCTGGCCAAGACAGAGGCAAGCAGCTGGCGCAACCACTGCCTGCATCCTGCCTGCACTTTGGGCCCTGGAGGGGCCATCCAGCCCCAGCATGGGCCTCTCCTGCTGTGGCCACAGCCCAGATTTGGGGGGCGGGGCAGCTTGTGTCTGCCCTTGGCGTCTCCTGCCTTCCTGTCCCATATATGTTCCCAGTGATGCCACCTGTGGCGCTCGCACTTGGCAGTTTACAGAGCATCTGCACGGGCATTATTCTCCTCTGACCCTCACCGCAGCCCTGCGAGGTGAGCAGAGCCCAATGAGTGGAAACTGAGGCTCAGTGCAGGGAGGAGTGTAGGGCCACATGGCCTAGGAGTGGGAGGCAAGACCAGCCGGGTCTGTGTGTGTGGCGTGACATGGTGGCGGATGGGGGCAAGACTGCCAACTATTTTTTTCCCTTGTGGTTCTCTTCTGAATCCTTATTGTAAGAGAGTGAAGTCTGGGGCTCTCTGAGGGGCATCCGGGTCCAGCTCCTGCCTCCTGGGTCCAGACCCTGTAAGGGGAGCCTGTATCTTCCTGTGTCTCTCTGGCCGGGCCACACGCTCTGGGCCGCCTCATCAGCTGCCTGCTGGGCTTGGTTCAGGGACAGCTGAGGGGAGTATGAGCCTGAGGGGAGTCTGTGGGGACAACGGTCCTGCTGGGTCTAAAAGAAGAAGGGCTCAGAGAGGGGAGGTCACTTTCCCCAGGTCACACAGCATGTATGTGGCAGAGCCAAGATTCAACCCAAGCCCACGCATTTGACCTCTGCTGCCCATGCTTCTTTCCTCCTGGGTGGCCTGGTGCTTGTTGGGGGCAGGGGTGGGGAGCCTGCAGGATGTGGGATCTGTAGGATCCAATCTGTGGGATTGGTGACTTAGCAAAGGACCTTGTTTCCCAGGTTTCCCTGCCCATACTGAGGGTGCCTCAGGTGGCTCTGGTCTCCTGCCACCTGACTGGTCTCAGGGAGCTAAGGGGACAACTTACGCCCTGCCAGTCAGATGGAGAAGGGGATCCATAAATAGGACTGGTCACAGCCACTATCAATCCAGTGGAACTCATATCCAGGTCCCTTTTCTGAACACTCCCTGGGGGTCCAGGTGTGCTGCCTATAGGACAGGTCTGAGGAGAAGTGCTGCCCTGGTGAGGGCTGGGCTGGGAGGATGAGAGGACTCCAGACTTGCAGACTCAGCTCCCATTGGAAGCCACCTGGGAGCTGTGGCAGCTTGAGTCTCCCACCCCCACCACTTCTGGGCCTCAGTTTCCAAGTCTGTGAAATGTGAGAGGGCCCTTCCCGACCCCCTCCTCGACATGGGGAGGTATGGGGTGTTGAGGCCTTTGTGAGCCACTGTGGGGAAGGGCTGCCCTCCTGGGTCTGGGTTGGGTTGAGTGGCCTGAGGCTCTTGCAGTCTCAGGAGCTGCATGTTGGCGATGATCCTCAGGTGTGGGTTTCCTCTAGGGATCCTTTGGGAGGAGTTTGTAGTTTGGAGGGCAGGGCGGCAGAAACCATTGCGGTGGGAAGGGGCAGGGCACGAGCACGCCGTCTTGATCCAGGCAGACTCGTTTGCAAGATGGCTCTGCCTCTTGCTGCAGAGAGCCTCGGTTTCCGTTTCTGTGACTTGGGCATAACATTTGCACGTACCCAGGACGTTGCTGTGGAACTGAGAGGGCGCGGGCATTTGGAAAGCGTTGTCACACTCTGGGTCAGAAGCCTTCCAGAGCTCCCATCGTCCTGGTTGGTTACTCCTTACACCCTGTTTAATGTCTTTTTTTCTTTTTAAGTTTCCAGTTAAGTTTCTCTTTAATTTTTAAAAATTTTATTTTACTTTTGGCTGCGTTGGGTCTTCGTTGCTGCACGAGGGCTTTCTCTAGTTATGGCGAGCGGGGGCTACCCTTTGTTGCAGTGTGCGGGCTTCTCATTGCGTTGGCTTCTCTTGCTGTGGAACATGGGCTCTAGGCGAGCAGGCTTCAGTAGTTGCTGCACGCAGGCTCAGTAGTTGTGGCTCACGGGCTTAGGTGCTCCACGGCATGTGGGATCTTCCTGGACCAGGGCTTGAACCTGTGTCCCCTGCATTGGTAGGCGGATTCTTAACCACTGCGCCACCGGGGAAGTCACTGTTTAATGTCTTTGGGTTACTTATTGTATTCTCCCTTCCTCACTTGGGGGATTGGGGTTGGGTAAGAAAGTGAAAGCTGCAAATGACTAGCTCTCGTCTGGTTATGTCACTAACCTACCGTCTGACCACCCTCTTGGGCCACCACGCCCGCGTGTATAAAGGGAAGCCACGGCAAAGGTTGATTTAGTTTGTTCTGTGCGGGGCAGTGCTGTACGGCGCTCTCCAATTTGATCAGCATGACATTTCCATGGGGATGATGCTGTTTCCCATTTTATGGAGGAGGAGGTGAGGGCTCAGAGCTAGTGAATGGCGGAGCCAGGATCTGAAACCAGCCTGGCTTATGTCCCGTGGGGCTGAGCACCTAGGACTCTAGAGCTGTAGGTCGGCCGGCTGGGAGGCTCCCGGACGGGAAGGTGAGTTCAGCATTGGCAGAGGAGCTGCCTTCAGGCTTCCCCGCCAGGCCTGGGAGTGGCCACTGGCCCCGGCTCGCCCTAGCACCATGCACCCCGGCCCTTTTTCCCCTTGGCCCCAGGGCCCCCTTCCTTGGTCTTTTGCACCCCCTCCTCAGTTGCCCTAATGACTTAGCCCGGGTGGCAAGTTGAGTGGAGAAACCACTTCAGGGAAATGAGAGTCCTTGCTACCAGCCTGGGTCTCAGGTGTGTGCGTAGCGGCCCTCCCTGGGGGTCTGGTGAGCTGCACCTCCCCCCTCCAGCTGTTAGACAGGAACTGGAGAGCTGTGTGCCTGTGTGTGGTATAGCAACTGTGTGTATGTAATTGTGCATGCATGTAACTGTACACGTATAACTATGCGTATGTGACTGTGCATGACCTGTGACCTTGTATAGAACCGTGTGGGTATGTGACTGCAGTGTGTGTAGGTGTGTTTGTCTTGCATGTGTGTTTGTTTGTGCATGTGTGGGAGGCTGGAGGTAGTGGGAAGGGGGAGGTGTTGACTGCGTGGGGCTCAGGGCAGGGGCCCCAGGAATTTATGGCAGGGGCTAACGTTACCTCCTTTGCCGGCTAAAACACACTTTGTAGAACAGAGTTACACATATGTTTAGATAATTAGAACAAAAGCCAAAAGAACAATTCCATTCAAAGGGACGAGGCCGGGAGGTGGGGGTCCACCAGGATCTGGAGGGCCGAGTTCTGTCTCCCCAGCTCTCCCCGGCCTTTGCTGGGTTTTGATCGTGCTATTTAGAAAATCCCTTTGTTGTAGGATAAACTGACATTGGCCTGCGCGTTTCTGCTGTGAAGTTTGCTGTGTTCCAGGGCCCACTCGGGACTTTAGGAGCTGATTAAATGAGCTAATTTTAATTTGTTCAGTGGTTACAGATGCAGAGACCTTTCCATGCCCTTTTCTTGAGGCTCTATTTATTTATTAAATTTTTTCCTGAAAAGTAAAAGACCTTCAGGACTCCCTTTTCTCTTCCCATCCCCTCTTAAAAATAAACATATGAAAACATTTCAAACAAGAACTTCAGCTGGGAAAGAAGGTCTCCAATACGGGCTTAGCCACTAGAGGTGCCAGTGGGAGGCTCCCTGAGTCTGGGGGGAGCTGGGGGCGGAGCTGGGGGCGGAGCTGGGGGCGGAGCTGCTGGGATGGGCCACCCACCACGGCTCAGGGAGAGGAGCCAGATGAAATTTAGTGGAAACGGTCAAAGACTTGTCTCACCTCCAGGCCTTTGCACGTGCTGGGGCTGCTGCTTGGACCTCTGTTTCCATCCCTGCTTCTTTTCCTTGGCTAATTCTTATTCATCCTGCTGGTCTTAACGTAGAGGTTGCTTTTTCTAGGAAGCCCTCTTGCACCCCAGCCCCTGTTCTCCCACCGCCCCCGGGGCCTTCTTCAGTTGTAGCAGATATCAGCACATAGAGAACGTCTGTCTCTTTCAGGAGGCTGTGACCTCCGAAGGGCAAGAACTGTGCCTGCGTTTTCTCGCCTCACACCTCCAGCACCAAAGTGCCTGGTGGGTTCTAAGCACATCATCAACGTCTGTCGAAGAGATGAATGAATGATCGAATGAATGAATGGGTAGATGACATCTGCACTTACTGGACTACACTACACATCAAGCTCTTTTTTAAAAACATATTTTAATTGAAGTATAGTTGATTTACAATGTTGTGTTAGTTTCTGGTGTGCAGCAAAGTGATTCAGGTATACATATAGATATATATTCTTTTTCAGATTCTTTTCCCTTATAGGTTATTACAGAATACCAAGGATAGTTCCCTGTGCTATACAGTAGGTCCTTGTTGGTTATCTGTTTTACATATAGTAGTGTGTGTATGTTAATCCCAAACTCCTAATTTATCCCTCCCTCCCTTTTCCCCTTCGGTAACCATAAGTTTGTTTTCTACGTCTGTAGGTCTATTTCTGTTTTGTAAATAAGTTCATTTATATCATTTTTTTAGATTCCACGTATAAGCTGTATCATACGATATTTGTCTTTTTCTGGCTTACTTCACTTAGCATGATAATCTCTAGGTCCATCCATGTTGCTGCAAATGGCATTAATTCATTCTTTTTTTATGGCTGAGTAATATTCCACTGTGTGTGTGTGTGTGTGTGTGTGTGTATCAATATATGTATATGTATATAACATTTTCTTTATCCATTCGTCTGTTGATGGACATTAGGCTGCTTCCATGTCTTGGCTATTGTAAATAGTGCTGCTGTAAACACTGGGGTGCATGTGTCTTTCTGAATTAGAGTTTTCTCCAGATCTATGCCCAGCAGTGGGATTGCTGGATCATGTGGCAACTCTATTTTTAGTTTTCTGAGGAACTTCCGTGCTGTTTTGCATAGCGTCTGCACCAATTTACATTCCCACCAACAGTGTAGGAGGGTTCCCTTCCCTCTGCACCCTCTCCAGCATTTCACTACACAGCAAGCTCTTGATGTCACGTCCCTGGGGTCCCACCAATCTCAAATCGTCATCCGTAGTTGTGTGTGCCTGCCCCGCCCCCTCCGCCTGGCCGTTTTCCTCACTGATGTGGGCTGAGGATTCAGTGTTGAGGGCTGAATCTCCAAAAATGAACGTGGTGGGAACTCACGCTTACCCGGCCCAGTGTGACGCTGATTTCTAGGCCCAGGATGCAGCTCAGGCCCAGCTCTGCTGGAAACCTGACTGAAGGCTGCAGAGGGAGGAGAAGGGAGGAAAATTGCTCCGTGAGTTGGCTTTGTACAGCGCTTACGGGCCAGCCGGCCTTGGAGGATAATGTGCCAATAGTGGAGGTGCTCGGAGCGCAGGAAAGGAGGGGATGTGTGGCTGCAGCCTGCTGCCACCCCCGATCTTGCCTCAGCCTCCCAGCCTCCTCCCCACTCTCTCATTTGCAAGGCGCCTTTCTCCGGGGTTGGGGCACCTTTCAGTGAGCAGCAGGGTTTTCCCTGGAGCTGTGCAGCCACTGTGGCCTGGCCCGTTTCTGGGGCCTGGTTTCCATTTGCTGAGTGCTTCTTCCCGCAGACGGCACCGCACCCACCCCACCCAGGGCCTCTGAGGGGCTGTCCCCCACCCTGTCCTGGCAGCCCTGTGTTCCTTCTTTAACCCCAACCTCAGGGATGGGCTTTGGAGCGGTACTGCCCCAGGCCCCTCGTCTCTGCAGAAATCCCAGAGCCGGAGGGGGAGTTGGAACTTCTCGGGTGCCCCTGGGGTCTGGGGCCCTCAACTGGGTCAGCATCTGGCCGAGTGGCCGAGCCTTTGGCCTCCTCTGTCTCCTCCCCCACTCCCTCCCCAGGCCCTTCCTCTCCCCACTAGCTGGATTCTCCGCCAAGTGCCGGCGGGAGCAGCCACGCTGGGCCCATCCTTTCCCCGGCTGAGGGTGGGGATGCGTCCCGGGGCTGAGGTCACCAGTGGGGCAGTGGGAAGCGCTGCTCCAGCCCTCGCCTGCCCCGCCGCTGGGTGCCTGGAACAAGGGCATCAAACAACTTGGCCTGGGGCGCCCTGGTGAGCAGCGGGGAGAGGTAAGCGGAGAGGCGGGGCTGGAGGGGACGAATGGATAAAGCAGGCTGGTGTCTGCACCAGAATGCCAAGAGTCCCATTGGAGGCTCCTGGCTCCTTGGGAAGCAGAATGTTCGCTTAGAGTGGACTCTAATCCAGAAGGAAGGGAACTGTTTTCCTGGACCGGGAGAGAAAAAGTGAGGGCCTAGGAGGCACTGGTGGCCGGGCTGTTAGATCTGTGTTGGGTCCCGCAGTGTGGGAGTAGGATGCGGCCCCTTGGGAGCACCCTGATTTCTGGGTCTGGCGCTGCTCTCTTTGCTTCCCCCTCCCCTTCTCTCAGTGTCCGTCTGGTGGCCTCCCGGCCCCCGTCTCCTCCGAGAAGGCTGGCCTGCGTCCCTGATCGTCTGTGTGCCCTTTGGGCTGGAGCGCTTGCTGGCCCCTAAGTGCCTTGGCTCCCGCCCCGGCACCCTCCTCCCAGCCCCTCACATCTGTCTCACTTCCTACAGCCCGGTTCCTGGCTGGCGGCTGGGAGGCTTCCTTCTGGGCCCGACCTTGCCACCCACAAGGCCACCGTGGCCCCAAGCCATCACCTCCCAGACGTCGGTCTCCTCTCTAGTCATAGGGGGACATGCCAAGAGAACGCCGAGACAAGGCTCTATTGATCACCAGACCATGACTCCCAGTAGCTTCCGGGGGGCCCCACGGTGTAGGGGGCTCGGTGTTAAGCGGGTGCTTCTCGGGGCCAGCCACTTGTTCTCCTTGGGAAGGAACGGGTGAGTTTCTCTCTGTTTATTGTCGTAACCAAGCTACCAAAATGGCAAACTTGGGTTCGGCAATTACACAGCGTTTCAGAAGCAAATTGATAGGATAACGTGTTATTATTGGCTACTGGGTTAATAGCTATTTTGGCAGGCGTGCCAATCCTGCGTGGCATTGCTGGTGCGGGCGTGAGAATGGCGTGATGGGGTAGAGGGGAATGGTGGGTGCGTGTGGCACAGAGTGGAAGACTGGGGAGGACCCCAGGGGCTTCCCTTCCCTGGCAGTGCCTGCTTGTTGCCTTAGCCAAGACCAGAGAGGTTGAGAGGCCAGCGTCAGGTCACACAGTGAGTCAACGCTGGGGCTGGATTTTGGGTCTCTGTGGGAATGAATAGCTTGGTCTGTGATCTCTGGAGGCAGGACAAGTGCCTTCTCTCCGAGCATCATGCTGGCATCTCAGACAATGGGGATTTGGAATGTACCCAAGGTGGCTCACTCCGGCTTCAGGGCTTTTGCACACGTTCGTCCGCCTGTCTGGAACGCTCTTCCTCTAGATTCCTTGGTTTGCTTCCTTGCTTGCTTCAGGCCTCTGCTCATCTGTCACCTTGTCACCTGTCTGGAGTAGCACCCCGCCGCCCCATCCCTTCACTCTCAGCCCTTATCCTGCTGCGTATTTCTTTGTAGTGCCACCGGACTTACTACAGATGGATTTATTGTGTTATTGTTAGTCTCCTCTCATTACATTGAGGCTCTGAGGGCAAGGTCTTGGTTGTACTCACCACCCTGTCCCCAGAGCCTGGAACAGGGCTGCAGAGTAGACACTTGGTAATACTTGTTGAAGGAATCAGTGAATTTAAATTGTAATGTTATTTTAAAAAAATGGCTGCCACGTATTAGGTGACTGATTCTGTCTCCTCTCAGAGGATGGTGGGAGTCCAGGGATCCCGTTATTCCTGTCCCTAAGAGGTGGTCAGCAGGCCCTCCCTTAGGGCTCAGGATGACATCCATTTCTTTTTGCTAAGGAAGCTCAGAAGGGAATGAGTTCCCCATCACTGCAAGGGACCAGACCAGTGGCAGAGGGGTTGGAAGTGCTGGTGGGGAGGGGACTGGGTCCCCTCGAGGGCCCTTCTATGTTTGGGTTCCGTGACGGGCTCCATGGTAAGATAGTGGGGTCAGCTCTTTCCATCACATGCTGTTAGTGGCTCTTATCCCAGATCCCCGAATGGTGTGTGAGGATGTGGAAAATTGGGGATGCTCATGGGAAGGGCCAACTGGGAGTGGGAGGTATGGCCCACCAAGGCGGTGAGCCCTGCGGTTCACCAGGGGTCTTCCCAGCGGCCTCTGCTCTTGCTGCCACCGATCTGGAAACGACATGCAATGACACATTCATTGAGCGTTTCCCGTGTGCCCAGTGCTGGGCCAAAGCGGATTATCCTATTTAATCCTCACCACAACCAGAGGAGGCAGAAGGTGTTCTCTGTCCATTTTCCCCCTTGGTGAGGCTTAGAGAGGTTTGGTAACGGATCCGAGGTCACATAGCTGGTCAGCGGTGGAGCTGGGACGTGAACCCAGCTCTCTGGCTAGGGAGCCTTCCTGGACGCGCTCCTGGTGCGCCTGGAAGCCTGGTGCTCCCAGGCTTCCTGGGCCAGTGTGTCTGCTGGCCCAGCACTCCGAGAGAGCCTGGCATGGACAGAGTAGGTGTCAGTAAGTATTCAGAGAATGAATGAATGAATGCAAGGAGTTTCCCAAGATGAACAGGAAGTGATCAATTTTTTTGGTCCGTTTGGGCAGGGAAGGAGAAACCCAGGGCGGCGGTGGCCAGGAAGGGGTGATACCCGTGTGTGCTTGGCTGGCCTAACTTCCTCCCAGAAGAACTTACAAGGCAGCCACTTGGCTGTGTGTTCCTAGAGGGAGGGTGTGCTTACTTGTGGGGGTTGGGTAGTCAGTAGAGAGATTTGGGGTGAGTTTTGGAGGTCCCTTGCGGGGAAAGGCACGCATACCGGTGCATGCACACACACCCCCACCCTCACCCTCCAGCGTGCTGTGTGGAAAGAGATATTTACTTGCCGAGTTTTACCAGAGAAACATGCAAACCTTTCACTCCACCCCAGATCACACTGCTGATGCTGTACCTTTAAGAGCATGGAATCTTAGCTTATTATTTTATTAAATCTATTCATTTGTTCTGCTCTGGTCTGAATAAATAGGAGGCCTGTAACCACCCACCCCCAACCCTTCCTGTCCACTCCCAGTGTCTCCTTTGTTTTAATACCGTTTCTCCAGGGATTCAGTCTAAGGCTGGCTGGCTGAGCTCTGCCTCCATCCCTGCCATCCGCCTCCCCTACCCCTACATACCCTTGCTCTCTCCCTGGTTCCAAGAGGTTCTTTGAAAGGAAAGAATGACAAATGCGGGCTACGCTGAACACTGGACTAGTTGCATTCTGCCACAATGTGCGGACGCCCCAGGGACCTGGCCCTGCAGGGGTGGGCCCCTCTGGGCCCAGGTGGTCAAGCTAGTGGTCAAACTCATTAACCCCTCAGCTGCCAGCTGGAGCCTCCACCTGGTGGGACCCTCCTTGAGTGACTCCCGGCGCCTTCTTTGCGATTAGCTCTGTCGTTCATTGGTTTGTTCATTCATTCATTCTCTCATTCAGGTGTTCGTTCATGCTACAGGTAGAAAGTGCCTCCTTTAGACCAAGCCCTGGGCTTAGCGTTCCTTCCATCTGTCTATCCATCCATCCGTCTATTCATCCATCCATCCGTCTATCCATCCATCCATCCATCCATCCATCCTAGTCATTCTTTTATTCATGCTACAGTTACCAATTGCCTGCTCTAGGACAAGACCTGAAATGTACCCTTTCATTCATTCATTCACGCATTTATTCAATCATTAAGCAGATAGGTACTGGCAGGCACCTGGTGGGGGCTCCCAGGGATCCAGAAATTTGGGGCTTCTCAGAGTTGTCTCTGGGCAGCTCTAAGCCAGGAGTACCTGTAGGGAGACCCTCACAGAATAACCCAAGAATGACATTCTTGGGCAAAGATGAACAAGTGAAGTGCTGCTTCGATGCAGTGTGAATGGCGGAGGAGGAAATGCACAGCTTGTTCACAGCCCTGCACCCAGCACTGACTAACGACCTGGCTGAGACACTCATTCATCCATCGTTCGTTCATGGAACATTCAGCAAATGTCGATGACCTACTCTGTGCCGGGGCTGACATGAGCTGGTAGCTAGCCCTGCTGGGGACAGTGGCCCCGGCAGGCTGTGGGCATAGCACCACCATCCTCAGGGATACTGAGTTGGGGGCAGTGTCTCCCCTTCCCAGACGCCCTGCGGGGAGGATGTCGTGGGTGATGCATTGTGCAAAGGGTCCTGGGTGATTCATCGCTTTCCACAGGGTGGTCTTTCTCTGTTTATACCTCTACATTACGTCAGCCTTCTCAGCCTCCTCTGGGGTGTGTGTGCGTGTGTGTTTTGGGAGGGTTCCCATAATTCCACCTCTAACGTACTGACATTTTGTGAGGTTGGTGAGTCAGGCAGTCAGATCCTCCTAGCTCTGCTGGAGTCTACCTTGGGGCAATTCCCTCTCTCAGGCCTCAGGTCCTCAGTATCCGCACGTGCACAACGGGTGGCAGCTGGACACTCCCAGAGGTTTATTTCAGCCTCTGAGCCTCGGGTTCCTCATTTGTAAAATGTGTCTAGTGAAAGGATTATGTGTGGTTTAAATGCATTAATACACGCAAAACATTTATGCTTAATAATATAAGTAAACAAAAATAAGTGAGCATGGCATATAGTAAGTGCTCAGTGAACGTAGTTTATGATGATTTTCAAGTCTATTTATGACAATAGGCACAGTGTAGGGTAAGATGAGGGCTTGGTTACGGCATAAGGACGTGGTGGCCATTCAGGCTGAAAAAGCAGAGGTGGCGGCAGGGGGTAGGGGTGCCTAGGGAAGGGTCCGCGATGCCGAGAAGGGACCAGGGGACTGCATGCCCCAGTTGTGATGTCTGGGACTGCAGCTGCCTTGCCCCACACTTGGAAGTCGAGTCAGGGGACTGCCCCTGGCCACAGCCGCCTCCGGGGGGCGCCTGTCATGCCAGCCCAGCCACACGGGGCTCCTCCTTCACACTGTGGTCCCAGGCCAGGTGGCCACCTCCCCAGCTGCTGCCCCTGCACTCGGGGCCTTCCCCAGGCTACGTTAATCTCCTCCCAACCCAGGTGGGGCTGGAGCAGTCTCAGTCATCGAGGGTTGACAGCTCAGCAACAAAACCCACAATGGCAATTTTTCTGGAGGCTGAGACGTGAAAGGCCAGGGAAAATTGAAATTTTCTCTGCTGAGTCAAAGACTGGCTGAGTATAAAGGGTGGGTGGGGCCCGCAGAGTGGCTGCACTGCTGGCACCAGCACATCGGTGGGGAATCCTAGGGCTCTTCCCCCTCTTCGGGGCCCAGCCCGCCTCTTCTCCCCTGCCTGCCTCCGGCCAGGTGCTGTGCTGGGCACACCACGCCCCGCCCCCCCCCAGCACGCTCCCGGCCTGGAGCGGGGCGAGGGGCACACAGCGAGCTGCAGTCCTGTGCGAAGTGGAGGCCAGAGGAGGAGCCTCACAGTGGGGGCCTGAGGCACTTTTAGGGATGGGCAGCCCAATTTTAGATGGTTCATGCAATTTTTAAAAAGGTAATTATGTTTGTATTTTAATGGACATTACAAAACATGATACACACGATTTCATCAAGATAATTATTTGGGATTACACTCAGGTAGGTAGCACTGTTAGGCCTAAAGCAGGTGAAAGGACAAAGTTGAGTGATAGTAATAAAAGTAAGTAAGTAGGGCTTCCCCGGTGGCGCAGTGGTTGAGAGACCGCCTGCCAGTGCGGGGGACACGGGTTCGTGCCCAGGTCTGGGAGGATCCCACGTGCCGCGGAGCGGCTGGGCCCGTGAGCCATGGCCGCTGAGCCTGCGCGTCCGGAGCCTGTGCTCCGCAACGGGAGAGGCCACAACAGTGAGAGGCCCGCGTACCACAAAAAAAAAAAAAGGGAAAAGTAAGTAAGTAAATAAATAGGGTACAAGTCTGGAAGGTGACCCGAGCGTGGTGAGTCACTGGATGGACTCGGCTTGCGAATCTGGCGCCACCACCTTAGGTAAGTGTCGTGGATGGGTTTCCTGAATGGAGAGCTTGAGGCCAGGACTTGGGTCCAGGTTCTACGATGGGGAGGTAGGTGCTCTAGGAAGCAGGAGTGAGGGACAGGGAGAGTGAGGCAGGGAAGGGAAAGGTCAGTATTGAGGAGGAGTGTTAAGGTCACGGCTGCGGGACCCCTGGGCTCGATTCAGCTGGAACCTTCCTGTATGTGCAAGATGCCCCGCAGGCTCCAGTCCCCCTTTGGATGAGGACCACCTTCTGGAGAGAGGCAGAGCCCTGGAGGCGAGAGCTTGAGGTGGGGCCTCAGGCCCCGGCGCTCAGACCGTCCACCGCAGCTGCGGCTGGACCGAGCGGCTGGGGGCTGTGATGCACGTGCCTGGGGCACCTGCCGAGGCAAAAGCCCCCCCGCTCTCCATCCCCAGTGTGTTCTATGCAATGGGACCAAGCTGTGACGGTCTTGTGGGATTGCCGAGAGGGCCCCTGACACATCACGGGGCAAAGAGAGCGAGTGTTTTGGGGGAGAGCTTCCATCCTTCCAGCTGTGGGAGGCTCCTCAGTTCTCCAGATGCTTGGGGGGATCCTTGAGCTGGTTCTCTGTGGATTCGACTGAGGTGAAAAACAGCGGATCCGGGCTTCGAGGTCAGACAGCATGCCTGCCTTGTCTGCAGAAGTCTGACCCTCCCAGCCCGAGCAGAGTGTCCCCCAAGACGTGTCTGGGCTGAAAATGAGGACTCGACCCTGACATCCTCCGGGGGTTCTTGATTGGGCATCCAGCCTGGGCTCTAAGGGAAGCTGGCTCCGGAGGCGGGGGGCGGGGATGTTCTTGCTTCTGAGCAGGTGTCACCCACTCAGTTTCCTTCACTCCCATATGGTGATTCGCACACACAGCATCTCGGGGTGATTAAAAGCACAGCCTGTGAGGTCAGGTGACGCATATTCAAAGCCCAGCTCGGCCATTTCTGACCTGTAGGACCCTGGAAGTGTTAATTAACCTTTGTAAGCCTCAGTTTTCTCATCTGCAGAATGGGGCCTGGCAAGAATAACTCGTCAGACTGTTGTGAATATTAAATGAGACAACATGTGACATGGAGCAAACAAGAAATGTCTAGCACATAATAAATGTCATTTATTATCCATATGTTATAGGCATGTATGTACATATTTAATATGAAATATAACATACTTATTAATCATCTTTCCACGTCTTTAAGATCTACGTTAGACGCTTCAAGTTCTAGGTTAGAAGCACCATGAGGTTTTCTCTAATACTGGGTTTTGTGAAAATTATAATACGAATCTGGTTATTTATTCACATTCTTTACCTTCATTGAATACTTCCTCTGTCCACACCTCCAGTAAGAAAGTCAGGATACAAGCTGCGTTCTGTAAATGAGCTGAGGAGAGCCCGGAGGCCAGGGGTTTTCCCAAGGTCACACAGCTGCTTGGGGCTGGAAGCAGCCCCAGAACCAAGGTGCTGGTCCAGCCCGCTGGGAGAGGCCCCGGCCCAGTGCCGTGCGTTTTGCTGTGTTCTGCTTGGGGCCAACCAGACCTGGAGGGGAGGCAGCAGCTCCTGTGTGGATGAGCTCTGATTCTCCCCGGGGCCTCCCTCCCTCAGGGAGCACTGAGACCTCCTGAATCTGTCTCAGGCCTCACCCAGATGCCCTGCCTGTGACCTCCCCCTGCCACCTGCCCTGATCGCTGTGAGCGCAGAGCTAAGCCAGGTCTCTGGGGACTGGGGGGCATGGCCTGGGGGGGTGGAGGGCTGCTGGCGGGGCCAGGTGTGGCAGCAGGCTCTTAGGACGGCCATTCCTGAGCCTCAGCTCCCAGGCCCTACCTGGCACCGTCTCTCACGTCTTCTCCCTGGAGGAGCTGGGGCTGGAAAATCATTGCAGGGGCAAAGCCCTGGAGAGACCACGCAGACTTCAGCCTGCTGTTCCTGAGATTTCCAACTTCCACGCTCACTTCTACACTGGAGGTCCCAGGCTTTGGTCATTTGTACCCCTCTGCCATAGTTTTTGCAGGATTTCCGTATCACTGGTGCTATGATTTACCTAGTATTTTTCTTTAAGTCCTCTTTTTGTACTTTAATTTATTTCCTTAATTCTGCCACTGGAAAATCAGTATCATTTGCTGTAAGTAGGCAGTGACCTTAAAAGTAAATTGAAAACAGACCCAAAGAAAAGCTCACGTTCAAGTTCTTCCAGCCAGAGCTTTGGCATTCTGAAAACCCCGAGCCTTGGGGTCTATTCTCTCTTTGTTGGAACGTTAGAGAGAAATTAAGGACGCGGCACCAGGTGGGGTCCTTCTCCTCTGCCTGACGGCTGAAAAGGGAATCGAAGGGGCACGAACTTTCTCACTTTGTGCATCAGTGTTAGGCTGCCCCCTAAATCACCGTGGGTCCTAGTGATGGTGCACGTCCCATGTTTGGGGGACGCGGGTCAGTGGAGAGCCTCCTCCTTCCTCAAAGCACGATTTGAGTGCCCCTGCCTCCCAGCATGTGGCTCCTCCCTGCTCACGCTTCCCTGAGCCTGCCCGGGAGGGAGCTGTCCGGGCCTCCCCCAAGGGAAAGCTCCCCAGAGCCCTGCAGATGAGTGTGAGCTGTGCTAGGCAGACCCCTTGGACGCATTGGACTGCTGTCTCCTTAGTTTGATGGCTTTCTGGAGAAATATGGGATCATTCCAGGCTCTTTCCACTACCTGCTGTGAAACTCGGGGCCCTTGCCCTCTCTGAGTCTCAGGTGTCTGATCTGTAAAACAGGGAAAATGATGGTGGGCACCACGTAGGATGGAGGTGGGGATTTAATGAGGTAAAGCTTATGAGGAGCTTGGCACCGTGCCTGGCACTCACGGGGGGCTCTGTGGTTGGTGGCTGCAGGGTGGGACTGGGCCGTGGGCAGTGATACCAGTCTGAGGTTCAAAAAGTGGCTCAGTGTGACTATGTTTCAGACCTGAAAGAATGAGGGGGGACACAGGGGCTCCCCAAGGACTCAAAATAGACAGTGATGCCAAGTGCCACAGTGCAGGGTAAAAAGTGGCAGTGCCCCCAAGGTCAGGGAAGGGCACCAGTGGTGGCAGAGGGAGTCAGGGAAGGCTTCCTGGGGGCAGTGTCTTGAAGGAGGAGCCCCTGCTGATCAGGCCGGGCGTGCCGTGGTGGCAGTACGGGCCTCTGGACGTGTTGCTCACCTCCCTCCCCACAAAGGAGAAGGAATATCCTCTCCCTTTCAGAGCTTCAGCTCTGGATGCCGCGTACTCTTTCCGCTGAAGTTGGCCGAGGAGATGCCTGAACACTTCTCAGAAAATTCGAGGACTTCCAGACTGCAACTCTGACATCTGCAGCTATAACGTAGGGAAGGGAAGAATGCTATCCAAATAAACTTAATCCTAATCAAAGGAGTATTTTCTTACAGAAAAGCTTCACCTATACTTAATAGTTTTAAATTGTTCCACGTACCAATTAGAGGTTTAATTTTGCTGTTCCCTCCAGTGGCTGGAGGATGTGTGTGGTTTGCGTTTAATCAGAGTTGGGTTTTTTTTTTTTTGGCTGGTTCCAGGGAGGGGAGGAGATGAGGAGACTGTTTTGGGGTTTCCTTCTGGTCCTGCCAGGACCCGTGTCTAGGGTAGAGGTGCTGGGTGCCTCCGAGTTTGGGGTTCTTTGCCGGGGCAGCGTGGACGTCACCAGGGAGTGAACCAGAGTCCCCTCGTGCCCACTTGAGGGCAGCTGGGATGTTCTGCCACCACATTCCTTCCTGGAGAACCCAACGCCGAATTAAATATATGGATTATCCAAAAATGTCTGCAGCAATAAGGTGAGTTATTATTGATTCACAGAGCACGACAAAACATCGCTGCATGAATTAGCAAACAGCTGTTTCTAATTTGAGTTTAGAAGGGTACACAGAGGAACTTGTTTCTCTGTTCACTCCTTTCATTTATAATGAATTTTAATCACTGCTACAGGTGAGAAAAATGTAGAAACAAGCTTGTATCTTGTGGAAGAAACAAAGGAGAGACAGATGCTAACAGATTTCCAGTCTGTGATAAAAAGGATGTTTTGGTACACTTTACATGTAATTAGAGCGCAGCTGTTTCCAGTCCCAGGTCCACGAACACGGCCGAATGTGGGCTCTGCCGATCTCCAAAGGGAGGAAAGAAAAACAGTGATTCAACCCTGAAAGCATCTTGCTTTCTCTCGAGTCGAGCAGAGAGCCCTTTGCTCCGGCCCTTGGTGGTGTCATTTCGTGAAAGCTCATGGAGGTGACTTCGGAGACTCTCTGCAGCCGCAACGGTGGGAGGCTGGTGGGGTGAGATTGGGGAGTGCAGGGTGCCCGGCCAGGGGGCTGATGGAAAAGCCTTCCAGAGCCCCTCTGCTAGTAACAAGAGCCCCATCTTTGGGGCTCATGGGGGAATATTGGGGCCCTTCTTCCCTGGCAGGAGCCTATCATGACACTCCACCTTAGCTAGTTTGATCACCACCAGCTCTCGGGCGAGTTGACGAGTGCTCTATTTTTTTTTTTCCTGGTATGTTTAATTTCTGCAATAAAACTCAAGCTCAATTGCATTTTCAGTATCAGTGCTAAGTAAATTTGTCTAAGGGATGGAGTAGCCGGGCAGGCTGTGTGTTCTGTGGGGTCAGAGGCTTCAAGGGGAAAGGCAGATGTCCCCTTCCTGTCCTGGGTGTCCAGCAGCCCTTTGGGATGGCAGCCTGGTGGGTGAGGGGCAGGGGTGCTCTGGGAGTCAGGCCTCATCCCCCACGCCCTCCACCGTGAGCCTGGAGACCCGGGTCCAAGCGCCAGCGAGGCTGCTGGTGCCTGAGTTTTCTGTCTATACGATGAGGGGGCTGGGCTGGGGGCTCTTGTAGGCTTCTTTCCTCTCTGATGTCCTGGGATTGTAAATGGCAAGGGCCCGATGGGCCTTTATGCAGGTTGAGTGTCTTTTGCTTAGAAAATCATCTTCTGTAGGGGGATAACTGCTTGTCCTTAACTTAGACCTTCCTGGTTGTTAATCAGAACTCAGGGAGGTGGGACCCCTCACTGTCTTGTGCCCATTCAAACCATCACGGCCATTGCCTGCCTCTCTTGCCTGTCTCTCTCTCCCTTTCTCTGCCCTGTGACCTTATGTTGAGCTGGGAGCCAGTAGCCGGTGACTATTTTTATCTAATAGAGCATTTCTCATATATAACCTGTTACAAACATTCACTTATTTCATCTGCATAGCAACTCTATAATTGGGACTATTATTATTATTCCCATTTTCCAGATGAGGAAACGGAGGCAGGTTTCTTCTTCTGTACAACTGAGGAGGTTCATTAACTCGACGGAGCTGGGAGTCTAAGGCTCCTTAGTCCAGCTGCTGGACTCGGCTGCCAAGCAAACACAAGTGCCTTTGGGGCCCAGGACGCCTCATAGTGAGGAAGGGGACCCTGTCGGTCTGGACAGACAGGAGAGTGAGCACCCGGTTCTAACGGGGAGCGGCAGCTCTGGTCTGTCATGGCTGCACCAAATGCAGGTCCTGTGTCTCCAGGTCTTTGCCTTCTCCTTCCAGAAAACTCAGAAGTGGATGTTTTAAAAAACGTTGAGTGTTCTTGATTTCTAAATGTTGGCATTTTTACAAAATAACTGATAACTGGGTGGTCCCCAGACCATCTGGTGAGAGGACAGTCACGGTGATCTCTGTCCCCCTGCTCAGGTCATCATCTCTCTCAGTCCCGCTGGGAGTCCAGTCCCAGCTTTTCCATTTACCATCTGCTCTGTGACGTCGGGGTTTGATCTAACCTCTCTGTTCCGTTTCCTCATCCTTGGGGTTGACCACGCAGCTTACTGTGTAAACCCAGATCCTTTGAGTGTGAAAGAGGGACACAGGCTGGGTGGGATGCTGGGTTCCATCCCAGGTTCCCTGGGTGTGTGGCGCCCTGCTTGCTTGTAATATGGAAATAACAACCACCACCACTACCTCAACCATGAGGAGCTGCTCCAACGTCAAAGGGATAATGGGTGTGAAAATGCTGTGTAAAATTTTAAATGCCATACAGTTGATGGGATTTACAATGAATGAAAATAGTATGAGTTCCACTAGTAACCTCCTTCATTTATTGAATGCTTAGCAGCATATACACATTACCCATTTTGTAAGGTAGACACTCTTATTATCCCCATCCTATGGTTGAGGAAATGGGGGCTCAGAGAGGTGCAGTGACTTGACAACCGTCACACAGCCAATGAGTGGCAGCTCAGTCTAAGCGAGGCCATACTCTCAAAATATGGTTCTGCTGTCTCCCAGTGGCTGATGTCTCCTTGAGACTGATGGAGTCTCTTCAAAATAATGCTGATGGTTTTGGTTCCCCAGAAGGTTTATTAAGGGCCCGGATGGCAGTCGTTGGCTGTCAGGTGGCATTTCAGCAGCCCCTAGAGACAGCTAGAAAAAGGCATGCCGGGCCATGGCTTTCAGTCTGTTGGGAGGTCTGTGGGCCCTCAAGGATATGTGCCAAGTGTCCCTTAGAGGTGGGTCAAAGAATAGGACCCCACCCTTCGCCCACCAGGGCCAGCTCCTCCTCTCAGTTTGGGGCCACTGACCTCTGCATGCCAGCCTCCACCCTCATGCTGCCTGTTGACCCTTGAGCACCACCCCCGCCCAACCTACTTAATTTTGATTCCCAAACTGAAAGAATGATCCCTGCTTTCCCTGTCTGTGGCCTCACTGGTGATGATGAGATCATAGCTGCAGAGGCACTCTGAGCTCCCTGGAGCAGGGAAGGGTGAATACAAATCGCTGTTATTTTTACTGAAAGCATAATTCTAATTCAAGATTTTAGGTGGAGCCATGTCAGCTCCTGGTGTCCTTTAGGAGGCTTCTTGGCCTGCCTCTGAGGAAAGACCCTCCAGCTGCCTTTTCCCCTTTCTTCTCAGGGTGGACTCTTGATTTCTCAGGGGCTGGGCCTCCAGCCTTTACACCATACCCTCAAATGTCCCTTTAGGGAAATCAAATATCTACATGCACAACTGACTACTGCTTACATGAAAGGTTTCTTCCCCCCTCTTTTAAAGTGCTTCCCTGGTGGCGCAGTGGTTGAGAGTCCGCCTGCCGATGCAGGGGACACGGGTTCGTGCCCCGGTCCGGGAAGATCCCACATGCCGCGGAGCGGCTGGGCCCGTGAGCCATGGCCGCTGAGCCTGCACGTCCGGAGCCTGTGCTCCGCAACGGGAGAGGCCACAACAGTGAGAGGCCCGCGTACTGCAAAAAATAATAATAATAAAAATAAAGTGCTTCAAAGTGGCAAAGCATTGGTTTAGGGTTGAAACTTGAGATGGTAACTAATTGACAGAGAGGTTGGGCAGACAAGAGCAGAGAAACCTAAGAATGCTGGGTACCTTCTGCAACCCTCAGAGGTCCAGGCATATAGAGCAGACTCAACAAACATGCGCCGAGGGAAAGAACACAAACCGGGAGATGTCCAGCGGGAAGCTGGGATACCTACTATCTGGCATTCCTCATTCCTGTACCCAGGGAAGCCATCACTAGTTGATCACAGACTCTTAGAGCTACAAAGCCTCTTAGAGACCAATTCATCAGATTCCCGCTCTCAAGAGTTGGAAAAATGAAAGAACAAGAGGGGATGGGTGTACTTGCCTCTACATACATCCCTATGCTTATTCAGTGCCAGAATCTGAACCTAGTCCAGTAGTGATCTCATCCACTGTGGCTCATGGTACCACCCTCTGGGCTCAAAGTTCTACTCTCTGGCTTTGCCCTCTGAATTATCTTTTTTTTTCTTTCCTTTTTTAAATGGAAATTATCACATGTTTGCAGCTGAGTAATTTTATTAGCCTATTTCCTGCCTGTAGAATTTGGGGGCGTTCCTCAGTCTTCTTCCATCTCCTTTTTGGTCCAAGCTGGCAGTGTTTCTGCTGGTATAAACTTTTCAAGAAGCTTGTGGGTCTCCTGTGTATGTCATGGGAGATCTACACCGTTAGACAAGAGTTCCCTACATAGATTTTTTTCTAGATAATCTGATCTCTACTTTTGGCTTCTTCTGGGATGGCTCCAGGGCAATGCCCCCAAATTTCTAGATGCTCTCTGGTTTGACATAGAGGATATGTGAGTCACATTCTTAATATCTTCAAAGAGTCTTTTGTGTGACTGAGTGTTCCAACCTTTTGATTCTTCTGAGATATTAGCAAAATGTATAGTCACACTCTTAGTCTTTTCCCTAGAGTGTGATTTGCTGATAGTGAATCTCTTAATTATAATGTCTTTTGCAATTTGGTTAGGCTGAGAATTTCCAAAATCATCAATTCCTGGTTCTTTTTGCTTAACAGTTCTTCTCTCAATCCATCTCTTTCCTCTCCACTACAAGCAGCAAGAAGAAAACAGGCCATACCTTCAATATGTTGCTTGGAAATCCCCTCAGCTAAATATCCATTTTTATCTATCACTAGTCCTGTTTTCCACATAACTGTGGGACATGATTCCCTAAAGCTTCCTGGCACTGTATAACAAGTATCCCTTTCTTCCAGTTTCCAATATCAAGTTCCTCATCTTCTAAGCCCTCGCCATCAGTGCCTTTAATGTTCATGTTTTCTCTTATGTGTTTGTTCATGATGATTTAGGTATTTTTTACGGTGACTTAGGTTTTCTCAAATGTACTCCTTACTTCCTTTTGAGTCTTCACTAACAGAGTCAGTTTTTCTATGAATAATCTTTTAAAGGTAATATAGGTTTTTTCTACCACACTCTTGAAAATTCTTCTAGTCACTGCCCACTGCCCAATTCCAAAGCCACTTCCGCACTTTTCAGGTATTTGTAATAGCATCACCCCTCTCCTGGTGCCAATATCTGTATTCGTTTCCTATTGCTGCTGTAACAAATTATCGTGGACTTAACCGGCTTAAAACAAGAACAAATTATTATATTATAGTTCTGTAAATCAGAAGTCTGACATGGATCTCACTGGGCTAAAACCGCAGGGCTGTGTTCCTTTCTGAAGGCTCTGGAGAGAATCTGTTTTCATGCCTTTCCCATTTTTAGAGTCTGCCCACATTACTTGGCTTGTGGCCCCCTTCCATCTTCGAAGCCAGCAATTGTATCACTCTGACTTCCTCTTTTGCCTCCCTTGTCAGCATTAAGGACCCTTGTGATTACATTGGGCTCTCCCAGGTAATTTAGTATAATCTCTTTATCCGAAGGTCATCTAATTGGCATCCTTAATTCTATCTGTCTGCAACCTTAATTGACCTTTGCCATGTAATGTAACATATTCCTAGGTTCTGGGGATTAGGATATGAACATCTTGTTGTGGGGAGGGGCATTACCTTGCCTACCACAACCTCTGCACAGATTATTTAAACATCCTGCTCTGCCTGCCACCAAGTGAGGCAAGAGACCAGCTACATTCATTGGTGCTTGGCGTCAGAGCCAGCCTCGGGTAATCCAGCTTGGTAAAGCCAGCCACCGACTCTGCCCACTTTGGGACATGCCTTTGTCTTTGTGGCGGGTGGGGTCATAAAGTATGAGGACCTCTTCTTGGCTGTCCTTGAGTTGTAGGGGTTGGCACTGAGCAGCTTGTGCAGTGGGGCAGGCCCTGAACCGGCACTCAGGGCCTGGAGAGGCAGTGTAGTCTAGTGGTTAGTGAGTGGCTTTGGGGTGGGGTTAGTGGTACATTTGCCACTTGCTAACTCCATGTGCTCAGAAAGTTGCTTTCCTTCTTGGAGCCTCAGTTTGCACGGTTAGAAAGAAGGGGATGTAACAGCACCTACCTTGTTGCGATGTGAGAATCAAAGGAGAAAATGCTGGCAAAGGATCTGGTTTATAGAGAATGTTCCGTAAACAGTAACTACTGTGGTTTTTATGAGTTTAGTTCTGGATCTGTCTGCTCCTGCTCTGTGGCCTCTGTTTCCCTGTCTGTGTTAAATAAGATGAGTGATGGCCCGTTAACTTCCTCTTGCCTCCCCTCCCCCTTGCACCGATCCTACATGTGTGCATATAACTGAGTTGCGGAGTATTCTGGGATGGATGGCCAGCTTTGTCACCTGGTAGGAGGTAAGGACCAGGGCAGGCACTCTTGTCGCCTTCTTGTTGGTGGGCCCCCCTGGGCCTAGTTTGAGTCTGGATGAGTCCCTGGTAGGCATGGAGACAATGAGGATGCCCCACCCAGCTGGGAGCTCTGGCCTGGCAGCCTCCGTCTCCTACTGGGCCTTCATACCGTGGGATCCAGGACCCCACTCTGGTCCAGGGGTTAACTGTGCTGGGCCTCTCAGGAAGCTCACACCACAGTTTACTGGAAGCAGCCCCAGGAAAAGGCCTCAGAGATTGCCCAGTCCAGCCATGTCACAGAGGCAGAAGCACTCCCACCCTCCCAGCAACAGAGTGGCCTCTGGGACCGAGTTCGTCACAGATCCAGGCTCCCCACAGATCCCTCTGCTGCACCAGGTTTACAGGAGCGCAGGGAGACAGATGGGTAGAGATTTGAAGTTTCCTAAGAAGAGATCAGCAATTCACCCAGATGTTGCTCCAGCTGAATTTGCATCGTTTCATGTCTGGAAGCCACCTGTCTGGTTCTGGCTGCCTCTGTGGGAAGTGCAGTCAGTGGTGTGTCCTGAAGCACATTCATGTCTTGCAGCTTTTGTCACCTCGGGCTCTGGGGAGCATTGATCTGCCCTCCCAGGATGCCCGGGCTGCTTTGTGCCCACTTTGGGTGGACCTCACCATCAGCAGAGTTGGACCTGCTGACCCTTATCCCTGGCTGGAGACCCCTCTCTAGACTACAACACAGCTCCACAGTACCCGTCAAATGCTGTTGTCTCTGCTTGAACAACAGGATTTTGGTGATCCTGCCCTAAAGCCTCCTTTTCAGAGGGGATGCACAGTTCCCTTCTTGAAAGAGAAAACCTGATGGTTAAAAGCTTCTACTCTAGCACTGGGAATCAGGAGACCTCCTCCTCCAATTTGCTCCCCACTCTTTGAACATTCCACTTGTGCACTCCTCTGCTCATGGCAGACATTACCAATTGATTTCAGCACTCATTTCTTCTGAGCCCAGATAGGGCCTCAGAATCCTCCTGAACACAGTATTCGAGGTGACCACTAACAATTTACCGTCCCTGGAAGTTTTCTTCTCTCTCTGGGCCTCAGCTTCTTCCTCTATATCAAGCGGGATTGGCGTAGATGGTTCCTGAGTCTGGGGTCGGGCCACAGTTATTCCCATTCCTGGAATTCCCAACGGGGACAGAGGGGAGGCTCTACCTGGAGCCCCGTAGAGCTTTGTCTTGTGGGGAGGGAACTTGCCTCCATAGCAATTTTCATTTTCCCATGGAATCGGGTGAATAGCAAGGAGACCTTCTGGGGCTTCGTGAGGAATCGTCGAGCCTTTTTGTGGCTATTATGGAAACAATCTGGATGATTGGAATATTGTCCAAAATGACTTTTATATTCATCCAGAGGGGACTCTTGAGGCTCAAATTCCAACTTCCCATATTACGTGGAGGCAGCCGAGGGCCAGGTCTCCTGCTGGACTCTCTGTCCAGTGCTCTTTCCTCTGCCCCAGCATGTCTCCCCCAGGCCCCTCGCTTGTCCCAAGTCTGCCTGCTGTGCACGGTCTGGACTATCCAGGGGGCAGCGCCCAGGTGGGGTGCACTCGAGTGCACAGGACCCCACACTGGGGGCACTTGTGGACTTGGAAACTTCACTCCTGGGACCGCTCAGCTTTTGTCCCCTCTGGAGGCTGGTGGTCATTTTTATTCACTTGAGTGGACCTGCCCATCCCAGGGATGTCCTAGAAACCTGGAGCTGCCTGGGCATTGGCTGTTTACACCTTCCCCCTCACTGTTCTTTTCAGAGCCGTTTATTCCTCTAGCACAACTTCAGTGACAGAGGGCTCCCTCCCTCCTCAGCCTGTGCCCCTCGCTGCAGGAAGGTCCCCCTTTCCGCTCACTCCTCTGGGCCTGTGGGCTAGCTACTCTCTCTCCTGCATCCAGGTACTTCCTCGGCAGCCCCGACCTGGATTCTCTGTGACTGGAGGAGCGTGGAGCTGAGGGTCCCAGCCGTCCTGGGTGGTGGCCACTCTGCTCTGCCCAGACAAGGTGTGTCTGAGGCCACGTTGTCATGGCTGTGGCCTCAGCCTGTGGAATTCACCAAGTGTGGCCATGTGAGCTTGGGGTCCACCTGACTCTTTCTGCCACTGATGTATCCCAAAGCCCAGTTAATGTTCTTTTTTCTATATAATTGAGTTTTTATCGAAATTCCTCCCCTCTTTTATGCTTATTTTCATTCTCTTCCTGCAGCAGACTGCAAAAGCCCCATATAACCCATTTCCTATCAGGCCTTTTTTCAGGATTAGTCCTTTGTTTTTTTTTTTGTTTTTTTTTTTGCGGTACTCGGGCCTCTCACTGCTGTGGCCTCTCCCGCTGCGGAGCACAGGCTCCGGACACGCAGGCTCAGCGGCCATGGCTCACGGGCCCAGCCGCTCCGCGGCATGTGGGATCTTCCCGGACCGGGGCACGAACCCGTGTCCCCTGCATCGGCAGGCGGACTCTCAACCACTGCGCCACCAGTGAAGCCCCAGGATTAATCCTTTTTAAATGACTTTAATTTCCTTTTTGAAAGTGATTTTTCTATTTATTTTGTTATATTTCTTTGTACTCATTCTAGCGGGAGGGGGAGGCCAAGGGTCTGGCATTAGTCACTGGGTTTCCCTCTTGATATTCTCATGTGACAGGGGCCCCTCCCAAAGGAGAGAGGCAGGGTAGCATGGTGGGTGAAAGCACCGACTCAGAACCAACTAACTGGGTTTGAATCCTGGCTCTCCTGCCTGCAAGCTGTGTGGCTTTAGGCGAGTTACTCAGCCTCTCTGTGCCTCAGTTTTCTCACCTGATTAGGGAAATATTAAATAATAATAATAGTGCCTATCTCATTGGGCTCTTGAGAGGACTGAATGAGTTAACACATGTAAAGCTTTTAAAGAGTGCCCGGCACATAGTAGACTCTATCAAAGCATTCACTTGGACATGAAAAGGTGGTTGGTCGAGCTGGACTTTCCTTGAAACTACCTTCTCCCTGAGTTCTGAAACATTCAAGTTGAAGGGGACCTTGGGGTTGCCTTCATCCTGTTTCTGCACCCCTTCTCTTTCTGCACATCTGCTTGAGGGTGTGTGCTGCACCGGCTGCACTGTGTGATGTCTAACAGTCAGCATGAGGGGAGTGTTGCCGCTGTAAGAAAAGGACCCCCCCTTCATCTGCCGACCTCCCTGCCCATCCATCCCGAGTGTGCTGGCCCCAGTCATCTCTCCAGTCTGCTCCTAGAAGAGTAAGCTAAGTGCCCCCCAAACAAAATGCATTTGGAGGGGATGGGGCGGCAGCAGTCAAGGTTAAACGTTGTTAAGGTAAAGGCTTTAAACAGGGCAATCTGAGTTGGGTCTTTATTTGTCAACATGCCCATTTCCCCTGATTGGATCTTTTCAGTTTAAGGAGCCTTATTTTCGTTTCAATTCAGATGATTATAATCTCAGCAGTTGCTCAGTTTGTTGTTCCCAGAATAATGTGCTTTGCTTTAGTTTTGAGACTTGTTTGCAGAAACATAAAGCCAGCCAGGCAACCCCGCCATGAACCTCGGGGACTGTGGTGCTGGGCAGGTGGCTTCTTCTTCTCAAAGACTGGGTGGGGTTGCAGGTGGAGCAGGGTGAGAGTAGACCCCGCAATCCTGGTCAGACACCACTGGGGCCTCCGGCTGTGTGACTCAGGGCAAGTTACTCACCTCGCCGAGCCTCAGCTTCCTCATCTCAAAAATGGGATGTTACCAATGGGAGGATGAAAAGAGATTAATTGTGGTAATAGAAGCACTTAGCACAGTGCAGGCACTTGGGACGTGCTCACTAGATGTAGCTGCTAATTTTATTAGCACTGGTGGTACTCATTTGTGCTAATTATTATTACTGGCCAGATAGTGCTTTTGTTTGTCAGTTTTATTGAAGTATAATTTGCATACCATAACATTCATTTGTTTTAAGTGAGCAATTCAGTGACTTTTAAGTAAATTCACAGAGCTGTGCAGTCCTCCCCGCAGTCCAGCTTTCAGGCGTTTCCATGATCTCAGAAGGATGCCTCTTGCCCATCTGCAGTCGATCCCTGCTCCCTCCTCTGGCCTCAGGCAATCACTAATCTGCTTTCTGTCTCTACAGATGTGCCTGGTCTGGACAGTTCATGTAAATGGAATAAGAGTGCTTCTTCACATTACGTGTTCTCATCCACCCCTCACAACACGTCCCTGTTTGCAGATGTGTGAGCTGACTCTGAGAGTTTAGAGGAACGCTTGTGGGGTGGACAGATGAATGGAGGAGCAGGGTTCAAGTGCACGTGTCTGCTCTCATCCTCAGACAACGTGAATGAAAGACGTGTCCGGGCTTGGTCTTTCTGGCAAGGCATCTTCCTTGCCCCCCTCACCCATGAACTGGCCTGTCTTCCATTTGTCGGCCCTGCGAGCTCCAGCCAGCCTCTGTACCTCCCGGGCCTCGGGGGCCCCTCCCTGCAATGCAGACGATGGGCCATTCTGGTGGTCCTGTCAGGGCTCAAAGGAGAGCCGGCCCCTGACGGCATGGGAGCTTGACACGGGGGTCCCTCTCCTGGTCTCACCTACTCAGGTGTAGTCTGGTACGACTGACCTGTGTCAAGGGGCCTGACTGTGGACAGGCCTGGTGCTGTCCTTCCCTGGGGGACGTCACTGTGGTTGTGCCTCAGTTTCCTCGTCTGTACAGTGGGAGGGGCCCTGGTTCCCGCCTCCCTCGTGGTTAGAACCGCCCTTAGCAGAGGTACACAGGAAGGGCTCTGTGGCAGCTTGCGTGAGTCTGAGCTAAGACATCAAAATAATAAAAAGCTGGTGGAGCCTGGCCAGGGGGTGGGGGCCGAGCACATCCCTCAGCTGCCCCATCTCCAGCCATCTCCTCCCTTGGGTCCCTTTGTCTGCGCCCCGCGTAGCCCAGCTGGCAAGAGCTGGGAATTACCCGGCAGGGGCCGGGGTGCCTCCCGCCGCATCTCATCTGAGGAGCTGGCAGCCCCGCGTCCTTCCCATCCGAAGGCCCTGTAATGTGAGGCTCCCAGGGGAGCGGGCGCCCTCACTTTGGGAGGCATCCTGCTCTGGGTTGGGTGACGGGGCTTCAGAGGCAGGGAGGCTGCTGGGAGTTGCAGGACTCTGGACTGGGAGCTTTGGAGAGCAGCGTCCTTCCAGGCAGAGCTCTGCCAGCGATGCCAGCTGGGGTCCGGCAGATCTTCACACGGGCGGGGCCAGAGGCCCCGGGCGGGCACCAGGGTGGTGCATGGACCCTAGGAGCAGGCTCTGAGTGACCCCGAAAGACCATTTAGCCGGCCTTGCTTGTCTCTCCAAGTCTTGGGTTTGGCAGCTGGGAGAGCCTGGGGGTATGGGACCCCCGGGCTGAGCCGTGCCTCCGTGATGGTGTGTGTGTCTGTGTCTGCAGGTGAGTGTGCATGTATGTTCAAGCTTGTGTGTGCATGTGGGAGTGATTGCAGGGGAATGGATATGTTTGTGTGTGTGTGAGAGTATGTGACTGTGTGTGATTGTGTGTGGGTAAGAGTGTGTGTATGACTGCATGTGTGTGAGGGTGTGTTGGAGTTCACATGTGAGTTGTGGGAGTGGCGTGTGACCTGTGTGTGTGTGAGTGTGTTTATGCGTGCAGGTGTGTGTGCCGGTGCCTGCCCAACCTCGGAATGTGGCCCCCCTGCCTTGCCCTTCTAGAGGGTCTGGGCTGCCTCTGGCCAAGAATTTCTGGGTTCCACCGGTGAGGCTTTTCCGAAGACTAAGCTGGCTTGGCTGGGGGCCGGGGAGGCGGGGGCCGTGGTCTGTTTCCTTGGGGGTTAGAAGAGCAAGGTCAGTGCAGTCGAGTCTGAGCTTTTGTTTGTCTCTCCCCTGCCCGTAGCAGCCTGTGGTCCGTTTCATTCATTATTAAGTCTTAAATCCACCCAACACGAAACTTGAGCCATGGAATTCACTCCCTGCTCAGGCTGGCTCGGTTCAACCCCTGCCGTGTCTTGGGAAACTTCACTGGTTTAATTTGCTGTGTCCGGTTTGCCTTTGTTTTTTCCACAAATGGCCAACCCCTAGTGCGGGGGTGGCCCCTGTCCCTGGGGAGGGCGGGCCACATAGGGTGTCCGTGCAGGCCCCGTCCGCACACGCCACAGGGGATTTAAGGGCCCACTAGGCTCTGAGATCTGTGGCTGTCTGGGTCCTGGCCCCATCTCTGATCACCACACCGTCAGGCCATCACCCAGGGTCCTGAGCGAACTTGGGGCAAATCCAGGGGTGGAGGGGGAACAAAGAAAACGACCGCCCTTGGGATGGTTTGGGCTGGGAACCCTGCAGCCCCTTCTCAAGTGCCCCTCGTTTACGCCCGTGTGTGCTCTCGGGGCTGATACCGTGTGCCTGTAACTTCCGCCTCATATGTCTGTGGGCACCTGAAGCAGCAGTTCCAGCTTTATCAGTCCCCCCTTCCCCGCGGAATGTGGTGTGGCCGAATTCATTAAAATGCATTTTATTTTCTTGCAGAGTTTTGCTTACGTCCCATTGCACCAGTGGGATTTCCCCCACAGACTAGGGGTTGGAGGGGGAGTCAACCCCCGTGTCTTGATCGAGTGATGGGACTTACCTCCTTTGGGCCTATGGGACTGATGGTCTCTGAGGACATTTCAGGTGACTTTTTTCCCAGGCTGCATCCCCCCCACCCCCCATCAGGGAGGTGACTGAGACCTCACCTCCTGTTGGGGGGCTGGGGGCTGCATCCAGCGAGGTCCAGGAAGGTGTTGCCCAGGGGAGAGGCGCGTCCCCTGCTTATCCTGCCACCCTTCTTCCACCCCCTCTGCAGACTGGAAGGCCCGCATGTCCACTTGTTTCCGGCCCCCCAGACTCCCTCCCCCCACTCGCCCTGCAGCAGTTGGCCAGCTGCACAGCCTCAGCCCGCGAGCTTTCAAGAAGCTGGCTCTGTCCTTGTGTCTCGCGGCCCTGGGAATTGCCTCTAATCCCTCTTCTGCCTTCCCTCTGCAGATGGTGACGACGACCCACAACTCTCCTGGGTGGCCTCGTCTCCCTCCAGCAAGGATGTTGCGTCCCCCACGCAGATGATCGGAGATGGGTGCGACCTGGGCCTGGGTGAGGAGGAAGGGGGCACGGGCCTGCCGTACCCTTGCCAGTTCTGTGACAAGTCCTTCATCCGCCTGAGCTACCTGAAGAGGCACGAGCAGATCCACAGCGACAAGCTGCCGTTCAAGTGCACCTACTGCAGCCGCCTCTTCAAGCACAAGAGGAGCCGCGACCGGCACATCAAGCTGCACACGGGCGACAAGAAGTACCACTGCCACGAGTGCGAGGCGGCCTTCTCCCGCAGCGACCACCTGAAGATCCACCTGAAGACCCACAGCTCCAGCAAGCCCTTCAAGTGCACCGTCTGCAAGCGCGGCTTCTCCTCCACCAGCTCGCTGCAGAGCCACATGCAGGCCCACAAGAAGAACAAGGAGCACCTGGCCAAGTCGGAGAAGGAGGCCAAGAAGGACGACTTCATGTGCGACTACTGCGAGGACACCTTCAGCCAGACCGAGGAGCTGGAGAAGCACGTGCTCACCCGCCACCCCCAGCTCTCCGAGAAGGCCGACCTGCAGTGCATCCACTGCCCCGAGGTCTTCGTCGACGAGAACGCGCTGCTCGCCCACATCCACCAAGCCCACGCCAACCAGAAACACAAGTGCCCCATGTGCCCCGAGCAGTTCTCCTCGGTGGAGGGCGTCTACTGCCACCTGGACAGCCACCGGCAGCCCGACTCCAGCAACCACAGCGTCAGCCCTGACCCCGTGCTGGGCAGCGTGGCCTCCATGAGCAGCGCCACTCCAGACTCCAGCGCCTCCGTGGAGCGAGGCTCCACGCCGGACTCCACCTTGAAGCCGCTGCGGGGCCAGAAGAAGATGCGGGATGACGGGCAGGGCTGGTCCAAGGTGGTCTACAGCTGCCCCTATTGCTCCAAGCGGGACTTTAACAGCCTGGCCGTGCTGGAGATCCACCTGAAGACCATCCACGCGGACAAGCCACAGCAGAGCCACACGTGTCAGATCTGCCTAGACTCCATGCCCACCCTCTACAACCTCAACGAGCACGTCCGCAAGCTGCACAAGAACCACGCCTACCCCGTGATGCAGTTCAGTAACATCTCCGCCTTCCACTGCAACTACTGCCCCGAGATGTTCGCCGACATCAACAGCCTGCAGGAGCACATCCGCGTCTCCCACTGCGGCCCCAACTCCAACCCGCCCGACGGCAGTAACGCCTTCTTCTGCAACCAGTGCTCCATGGGATTCCTGACCGAGTCCTCCCTCACCGAGCACATCCAGCAGGCCCACTGCAGCGTCGGCAGCGCCAAGCTGGAGTCCCCGGTCGTGCAGCCTGCGCAGTCCTTCATGGAGGTCTATTCCTGCCCCTACTGCACCAACTCGCCCATCTTCGGCTCCATCCTGAAGCTCACCAAGCACATCAAGGAGAACCACAAGAACATCCCGCTGGCCCACAGCAAGAAGTCCAAGGCGGAGCAGAGCCCCGTCTCATCTGACGTGGAGGTGTCGTCCCCGAAGCGGCAGCGGCTCTCGGTGAGCGCCAACTCCATCTCCAACGGCGAGTATCCCTGTAATCAGTGCGACCTCAAGTTCTCCAACTTCGAGAGCTTCCAGACCCACCTGAAGCTGCACCTGGAGCTGCTGCTGCGTAAGCAGGCGTGCCCCCAGTGCAAAGAGGACTTTGACTCCCAGGAATCCCTCCTGCAGCACCTGACGGTGCACTACATGACCACGTCGACCCACTATGTGTGCGAGAGCTGCGACAAGCAGTTCTCCTCGGTGGACGACCTGCAGAAGCACCTGCTGGACATGCACACCTTCGTGCTCTACCACTGCACCCTGTGTCAGGAGGTCTTTGACTCCAAGGTGTCCATCCAGGTGCACCTGGCGGTGAAGCACAGCAACGAGAAGAAGATGTACCGCTGCACGGCCTGCAACTGGGACTTCCGCAAGGAGGCCGACCTGCAGGTGCACGTCAAACACAGCCACCTGGGCAACCCGGCCAAGGCACATAAGTGCATCTTCTGCGGGGAGACCTTCAGCACCGAGGTGGAGCTGCAGTGCCACATCACTACGCACAGCAAGAAGTACAACTGCAAGTTCTGCAGCAAGGCCTTCCATGCCATCATCCTGCTGGAGAAGCACCTGCGGGAGAAGCACTGCGTGTTTGACGCGGCCACTGAGAACGGCACGGCCAACGGGGTGCCCCCGGCTACCGCCAAGAAGGCCGAGCCGGCCGACCTGCAGGGCATGCTGCTGAAGAACCCCGAGGCGCCCAACAGCCACGAGGCGAGCGAGGATGACGTGGACGCGTCAGAACCCATGTACGGCTGCGATATCTGCGGGGCGGCCTACACCATGGAGGTGCTGCTGCAGAACCACAGGCTGCGGGACCACAACATCCGGCCGGGCGAGGATGACGGCTCCCGGAAGAAGGCTGAGTTCATCAAGGGCAGCCACAAGTGCAACGTGTGCTCACGGACTTTCTTCTCGGAGAATGGCCTCCGGGAGCACCTGCAGACGCACCGGGGCCCTGCCAAGCACTACATGTGCCCCATCTGTGGCGAGCGCTTCCCCTCCTTGCTGACGCTCACTGAGCACAAGGTGACCCACAGCAAGAGCCTGGACACGGGCACCTGCCGCATCTGCAAGATGCCCCTGCAGAGCGAGGAGGAGTTCATCGAGCACTGCCAGATGCACCCCGACCTGCGCAACTCCCTCACAGGCTTCCGCTGTGTGGTCTGCATGCAGACGGTCACCTCCACGCTCGAGCTCAAGATCCATGGCACCTTCCACATGCAGAAGCTGGCGGGCAGCTCGGCTGCGTCCTCCCCCAACGGCCAGGGGCTGCAGAAGCTGTACAAGTGCGCCCTGTGCCTCAAAGAGTTTCGCAGCAAGCAGGACCTGGTGAAGCTCGACGTCAACGGGCTCCCCTATGGCCTCTGCGCCGGCTGCATGGCCCGCAGCTCCAACGGACAGGTGGGTGGCCTGGCCCCGCCCGAGCCTGCCGACCGGCCCTGCGCCGGCCTCCGCTGCCCCGAGTGCAGCGTCAAGTTCGAGAGTGCCGAGGACCTGGAGAGCCACATGCAGGTGGACCACCGTGACCTCACTCCAGAGACCAGTGGGCCCCGGAAAGGCGCCCAGACGTCGCCAGTGCCCCGGGTAAGTGCAGCCTACCCGAGCCTGGACCTTGCTCCTTGGGGCTCCGCTCATGCCCAGAGGAGCCCCCGTGCTGAGCTCTGTGTTGCCCGGTGGCGTTCCCTCTAGTAGCCCAGAGAAGCAGCGCCGTTGTGCAGCGGTTAAGCACGTCTGATTGCAGTAGACTCTGAGTTCAAACCCCAGTGTCGCCATTTCCCTTCCTGTGTGACATGGCATTTATCTTCCTGGGCCTCATTTGTCAAGGGCTCGTCTGTAAAATGGGAATAATAATTGTCTCGACTTCATAGAATTGTTATGAGGGGCCCGTGGCATAATGTAGATAAAAGGCTGATGCAGTGAGCGCTTCCTCAGGGTTGGTCGTCTTGGTCATTGATCGCGGGGTGGACTTATGCACACACTTATTGGGTCTTCTTGGGCAAGTGACTCTGTTCTCTAGGCTTTAGATTTAGGGATCCTTTGACAATTTATGGAGATAATATACACATAAAGGGCCTGGAACCTGGCACTTAGGGCCCGGTCACGCTAGCAGTTACCACCAGCTGATACTATTACCATCAACGGCATCACTATAGCCAGTGCAGTTGCTGGTACATGGAAGGCCCTAGGAATGTTTCCAGTTACTGTTATCGTTAATGACTGACTGATGATTGATCAAAATTGTCCTGTGCACCCTTTATTTTGGGGGTGCCTGACAGCTAAGGAGAGTCAGAAACGGTCCCTGCCTTGGGGGCTATGAGGTCAGGGGGAGCCGCAGGCCCATAACCAGTGGGTTTCGATGAGGCAGGGGAAGTCTGAGCTACTGGTGGGTCCACATGGGCCCTGGGAATGGTGACCAAGGGGCACCAGCCAGTGGGCCTGGAGGCTGCATGACCCTTAGGTGTCAGAACGGGCCCGGGGGTTCCCATCAAGTCTGTGTTGTCTGTTTCCAGACCGAGGAGATGCCAAGCAGATCTCGGGGGTATCTTTCCCTGGAGAGCCACTGCTGGTACCACTGGCAGGGGGGCAGGATTTGGGGAAGGGCCACCTGCCACAGGTTCCTGCTGGAAGACAGGGATGTCTGCTGAGGGTGTTTCACTGTGGGATCAGAACTGGGGCCCGGAACTCCGGGATTTTGAGGGGGAGAGAGAGTGAGAGAGAAGGATGGCGGGAGAGGCTGAAGGGAGAATCTGCAGTGGGGGCCCCTAAGGGGTCTCCTGGCCAGCTCCCCACAGAGGCCAGTGAGCCAGAGGCCCTGACCAAGATCACCCAGCTGCAGAGGGAAACGTCTGAATGAGGATAGAGCTGTGTGTCCAGCTGGGGCCTGAGGCCTCTCCTCAAAGCCCCGTCTGTAGCAGAGAGCTCCTTTTAGAGGTGATTCATTGGTTGATTAAATTTGTCCTGAGCGCCCATTATTTCTGGTGTGTCTGGCAGCCAAGGAGAGTCAGAAATGGGCCACTTTCTTAAGGCCTTATGACTGAGCAAAGCCTTCTAGGTAAGGGTCCAGTGGTCACCCTTCAGAGGTCCTGAGCACAGTGCGGTCACGGCTGCCCAGCTCTGTCCCCCTGAGCCTCAGCTTTCTGCCAGCCAGTGTGGGTGGATTGGGGAGGATTTGGGCCCTGGAGTCAGATGGCCTGCGTTAAAATCTCCCCCTTCCAGTACCCACTTATGATTTGACCTCTCTGGGCTTCGGTCCTCACCTGTAAAGCCAGAGGGTAATAGCAGTACCGCTAGTAATAGCAATTGCAATAGTGTCTACTTCCAAAGCTGGCATCACCTGCGAGGGACCGGGCGGTCGTTCTGCTTTTCTAACCAGCCTCTGCTCTGGTTGGCCGGCACGTGTTCCTGCTCAGTTGTCAAATACTGTGACCGTCTCCCTGCTGACCTCAGTGTTTTGCCCTGAGGATTAAATGAGTAAAGACGTGCTGGGCATGTAGCAACCACACTTGTTGTTTTCCCGTTTATAATCACACCTCACATTTATTGAGGAATAAGGATGTACCAGGCACACCCAGGCACTTCCTATCTATTTAATCCTTACAACGCTCACTTTACAGATGAGGAAAAGGAGGCAAGGAGCAATTAGGTAGTTTGCTGTGAGCCCTGCAGTTTAAAGAAGCAGAGAAGGGATTGGAGCCCAGGGAGTGTGTGGTGCCCCAGCCTGAGCTCTTGACCAGCCCTTCAGCTAGCACCTCTGGAGCCCATCCTAGTTGCAAGGGTGGGGTCCAGGGCGGTCAGCCCGGTGCTCATGCGGTGGGACAGTGTGGCATGGCCGGGCCCCTGCATACCCTTCTCCCGGGTGCGCTCCAGCCCCATCCCTGCCCACACTGGGGCTCCTGCCGGCCATGGGGCTGCTTCTAGCGTCCCCAGAGCCTTTGGCTATTGAAGGCGGGATCCTGTATCAAGTACTACTTCGTAAAACCCCTACTGTGTGGGCACCCACTCTTATATTGTTTCCATGGCAACACCCTGGACCTTTGCCATGACCTTGGCTTTGGTACAGAGGGGGCCCAGACTCAGAAAGGTGGAGCCACGTACCCGAGGATGCACAGCTGTGCGTGGGAGTGCGGAACTACGAACCCGAGGGGGCTTGTTTTCTGGGAGCCTGGAAGGCCTTCCTCTCCCTGTTCCTGGTCTTGTGAGAGAGAAGGGAGCTGGAACTCACATCTAGAGGCCTGGGCAGATGGGCCATTTGCAGAAAGGAGCTAGACAAAGCCCGGGTACCTCCCCAGCGGAGGCACAGCCTCTGGGGCGTCGCCCCCTGCCTGGGCACGCCTGGGGGCAGGGGCCCAGCTGTCTGTTCGCCCACCCCTCCCTCCCCCAGGGCTCACACATACAAGAGCAGACTCTGGGGCCTGCACAGGGGCTTGGGGGCTGGCAGGCCTGGACCCTCGGGAGTGTATCCATAGCAACCAGCTCTCTGAGGACTGGGTTCCCATGGGGCCGAGGCTGCTGTTGGCTGGAGCGAAGCGGTGAGGTTTCCGCCTCCCCCTCTGTTTACGGGTAATAACAACATCACCCCAATTCCAGCCCCTTGTGGGCAGACCCCGGCCCTCATCGACTCACCAAATTGCCACGGTGCCCCGTCCGGTGTGGGGTGGGGAGGTAGACTGGGTGCTTTCACACTCCATCTTCCTGCAGGGTAAACAGACAGCCAGGTTCACGGGCTTTCCGTCACCCAGAGCAGGGCTGTGTGGGGTGGTCTTGGCGTGGAGCCAAGAACGGCAGCTCAGACAGTGGCTCTGGTGGGCGCCTGCCTGGGGTCCAGTCCCAGCTCTCCTGATCACCGGCGCTACGCTTTGACCAAATGATTTAGCCTCTTGACACTCCACTTTCTCCGTCCCTAAAGTGGAGCTTGCAGACTCATTCAGAGGAGACAGTGCCTGCACGTAGTAGGCTCATGATAGGTGCTCAGTAAATGTGAGTTGCAATCATGATACGGGAATTCAGTGGCAGTGGCTGTCTTTCCCCTCTTCTTCCCTTTCCCTCTCCACATCCTCAGGCATGTTCTCTTCCTGCCCCGGGACCCTCTGGGTTGCTCGGGCCACGCTGGGGAAGGCAGCCCTGGCTTAGGTGCCAGGGTTCAGCGTTGGCTCTCCTGGGCTGGGCCCCGGGGGAGGCGCTTATGCAGAGGAGGTGCTTTGAATGCCAAGTTCTAGTTTTCTGTGATTACGTCTCCTAGCGGGGGCTGAACCTGCAGAGGAGGATGGGGTCTTTGGGGGATAGCAAGAGGGAGACGGACCCAGAGGAGGTGTTGAGGGGAGGATGGGGGGCAGCAGGAGGTAGACAGAGTGAGAATCCTCGCCTGCTCTCCCCGTGCTGTGTTCCACAGCCTGGCCTGGGCGCCTGCTTCTCCGGACCCTGGGCATCCCTGGTCTCACATGCAAGGCCCAAAGGGCCCTCTTTGGGTGGGGGCATATGGGTATACATGTGCCTTAGTGAGTGCTGTGCTGGTGAACCTGTGTGTGTGCAGGTGTGTGTACGCCTGACTGTGAATGTGCGTGTGTATACCTATGAGTCTACATGTGTGTCCACAAGGGTCAGTGCACACCCTTGTGCCATAAGTCGCTTGTGCGTCCGTGGGTGCATTGGGGAGCGATGGGTGTGATGGCTGTCAGGGTTCCAGGGAGAGAACTGAAAGCGTGTGTGTTACTGGGGATGCTCCTTGAACTTGTGGTCCATGAGGATGTGTCCACTTCTCTGGGGGTGTTGCACTTATGTGTCTGTGTTACAGGGAGCAAGTGGGTTGCTGTGTGTAGGGGTTGTGGGTGTGTGTGAGGGTCTTGCGTGTTGGTGGTGAGTTGGGGCGAGGTATGTAGGATGTTTGCAAGTCTGTGTGTATATCCTCACGTGCGTGTCCGTGCCTGTGCATACGCGCTCTGTGTGTGCGTGTGAACACCCAGGCTCTTTGGTCAGCAGCTCCTGTGACCACTCCCCTGGGATTCCCCGGGAGCCTGTTGCCCCACGAGGCAGGGCCCGGTCCTCTTCCTGCCACTGAGGGGGGACATTTGGGGGTACCCTGTCGTCCTGCCCAGGCAGGCTCCTGTGCTTTCAAGCACAGTGAACTTGCTTCATTCATCTGCCCCGCGGAGGAATAGCACTTTGATCGTGAACTGCCCCCCGCAGCCGTCTGGACAGCCGTGGCCGTGGCCGTGGCCTCTAGAGACTTCCAGCCAAGGAGGTGGGGGGCACAGTCTCCCTTGTCCAGCAGGCTCCTCTGGGCTTCCTCCGCGTGGAGCTTCCTGGGGCGTGCTCCATTCTTGCCTTTACTTCCTTCACTCATTCATTCATTCATTCATCCATTTAAGCATCGAGGACTCTTATACTTGCCAGGCAGAGTGGGTGAGGGACACATGTGAGAGGGAATGAATGATTTTGATGGTGGAGAAACCCAGGGGCCTTCCTCTCTGTGAGCACAGACGAGGAGTTGAGCCGAGGTAGGTGCTTTGGGACTGTGCCCTTCAGAAGACTTCAGTCCCTGCTGTCTCTTCTGGCCTGAAATCTCCTCTGCCTGTTGTGAGGCTCCCCTGTTCTGTCCCCACCAGACTCACCCATTACTCCCGGGTGTTTCCGTGCCGAATGCCTGCTTCCGGGCCCAGCGCTGTGGCTGCTCTGAGGACATACTGAACGCCCAGGTCTCCCGAAGCACTGGGAGCAAGGCCCTCTGGTCTTATCAGCACGGGTCCTGGAGCCCCAGCGGGGACCCTGCCTGGAGCCCGGAGCTCCCAGCACCAGCTGGTCCAGTTGTTTCTCCATTCCTTTATTCAACAGTCTCTCAGCAGCAGTAGGAATCATGATGAAAGTTCAGTGCTTATTAGGCACTCGCTCTGCGCTGGGCCCTGTGTTGGGTGGTGGGGATCCAGGATCCCTAGTCACCGTGGGATGACTTCTCTTTGTCCCTTCTGTCCTCATAGAGGGCGTGGCACATGTTATTTCACAGCTTTGCTCATTTGTTCCACAAATGCTTCCTAAGCACGCAGTCCTTTCTGGGACCCCACAGGTGGACAGAACGCGTCCTGGCCCTCTGGGTGCTCACACTGCAGTGCGAGCAAACAAATCAATTGGCCACGACAAAATCATATGCGGAGCAACTAGGTGCTTTCAGCATAAGCTCAGGGGCCTGGGCAGATCCTAAACTCACTCTGGGGTGGGAAGAAAAGGCTTCTCAGAAGAGGTGCGATTTGAACAGAGTCCTCAAGGATGGTGAGGGTATTCCAGGTGGAGGAAACGGCATAGGCCCGGAGGTGAGGCCAGGCCCTTCAGAAGAACTGCAGCTTCGGGTGGGGCTGAGGTGGGGCTGCGACAGCTGAGCCCTCTGGTGGTTCGTCCTGGCTGCGTCGTTGAGGGTTGGGTCTCAGTGCTCAGCCAGGAAATCCAGAGTCTTGCCCTCTTTTCCAGAGGCCGAGGGAGGCCCCATCATCCCAGGACCCAAAGTAGTCTTCAGAAAACTTGGGTACTTTGGATTCCCATACCACCCCTCCCTCTTCCTAAAAACGCACAGCCACAGCCCTTCCCCCACTCAGGCAACACACCTCTGTCCACGGTGGGCTGGTTTCACACTGAAGCTCCACTCTTTGGAACCAGTCTTCGAGAAGCTTTGACACTTTTCATGTTCTCCATTTCTCTGCCCCCCTCCCCACAAAAGCAGTTGGTAATAGCTCCCCGTGTGTGGAAGCCAGCTGTAGGATCACCCGGGGCCTTGTGTGTCTAGGGCAGATGAGGAATTCTTCATTCACCCCTGAGTGTCAGAGCTGATGGAAGCAGTCTCCCCTGCTTGGCCACTCGGTTCTTAGGGTAGGTAAATAGATGAGAGAGGAGTTGGATGGGTGCAAAGAGAGATGAATGGATGGGTGGATGGGTGGATGGATGGGTGGCTAGATGAATGAATGGGTGTGTGTGTGTGTGTTTAGACGGATGGGTGGGTAGACAGGGGGTAGGTAGACAGTGATGGGTAGACAGATGGATGAACAGACGGATGGATGAGTGGATGCAGCAGGCATAGATGGGTGGAAGATGGGTAGATGGATCTGAGCATACCCCAAGCAGAACAGCCTGCCTCAGCTTCCTTTCTGTGGTTCTGCTGTGTGCCCTCACCTTGGGATGGGGCAGGGTCGAGCAGAGGAGCAGCTCCCTTGCAGTGGAGCCTGTCCCCACGTCCCCAGGCTGAATCTGAGCTGGATGCAGAGGCAGGTGGGGAGAGAATGGCCTGGAGAGAACTGGAAGTGGATCAGAGCCATTCTGGGAAGTCTTGAGCCATGGCCTCCAGGAACTTTTGCTTTCTGCTCTGTTCTGCAGCCTGGCTGTCTAATTCCTTTCCTTTTGGTTTCCAAACAGAAGAAGACGTACCAGTGCATCAAGTGTCAGATGACCTTCGAGAACGAGAGAGAGATCCAAATCCACGTTGCCAACCACATGATTGGTAAGCACGCGTCTCCTCCCACCTGTGCTGCGGCCGCTCCTCGGGGTTGAAATGTTTGGTTCCAATCATCATTTCACTGGCTTGTAGCTCAAAGGATAGAGTCACTGCTGCTATTTCTGCGACATTTCAAATGGGACTAAAAACGTCAGAACTGGAGCACTTTCTCCACCCGAACCTTCTTTTCGCGCGGCTCCACTCCCATTGCAGTCCAACTTTTGACAGTCTCTTCCATTTCCCAGCATAAATTTCCCTCCATTTCTGAAATGAAGTGCTTTCCAGTTGTCAAGCACTCAGGGGCAATTACGCTTCAATTTCGTATGTCATGGCATCAAATAGATTTAACTGCTCACGTTTCCCCACGAAACGTGGGGAATTCCTCAGGCACATTGTCAAAACAGAATGCTTACAGAGTTATTCCGCTGCTTTTCCCATTCCTCTTCAAGCGGTCTTGGACTTTGGGAAATTCAGCCTTTAAAGAAGGGAGCTTTCCAAGTCCCATCGTGTTCCCACCTGGCCCGAGGGATGGAGGGAAGCCTTGAGGTCTTACTTGCCTTCTGTGGGTGGCTGTGGTCTCCCTGGCGGCTAGGGAGGCCCTTGCTGTAAGAGAGGGCACAGCGGATTTCTGGTGGCATGGGGCTAGCCCAGGGGGTGGGTTTGGCAGTGAGGGCCTTGAGAACTTCTGGAATCTTGGTGCCCTGGGTCTTTGGCGGAAGCGTGATCACCTTCTCCAAGACTCCCGCAGTCTGAGTGATGAAAGATCAGGCCTGGGTTGAGCATCCCGACCCTGACTTTCTCTCCATTTTTCTGCCTCTCATACGTTCTCATTAAAGTCTTAACAACAGCCATGCCAACAGACTGCTGCTTTACAAAACCCTTGATTGTGTACATTAAAAAAAGTTCCACCTCAGTGGATCCTCACGAACTGAGCACACTTGGGTAACCAACACCCAGGTGAAGAAGCAGACCATTCCTGCATCCCAGAACCCCCCCTCGGCCCCCTCCAGCCCCTTCCCCCACCAACAGAAGGGTCTCAGCATCGTGATGCTAACACCATAGGTTACTTGTGGTTGTTTCGCGTTTTATGTAAATGAGATCGCACCGTCTCTGCTCACTTGTGTCTGGTGCCTTTTGCTTGTTCATATTAGCGCCTGTGGTTGGACATTGCCCCTTCTCACGGGTGTATGCTATTCCATTGTGTGAACACATCACCATTTATCTGTTCTTGATACACATACTGATGGGCATCTGGTAGTTTCCTTTGTGGAATTGTTTCAAATACTGTGCTGCTGTGACCATTCTTGTATGGGTCGTTGGTGGACACTCACATGCGGTTTTAATGGGAATATCTCTCCGACTGAAATTGGTGGGTCATAGGATATGAGTAGGCTCCCCTTCAGTAGATACAGATGAATACACTTCCAAAGTGGTCGGTTGTATGAAGTCTCCCTCCCACCTCAGCCTGTGAGAGTTGTTCCGCATCTGTGCCGTCATCCACACTGTGCCTAATAAGGCCGTTCTTCAGTGGAGCTGTGCTCAGGGTGGCTGCGGTCCCCTGGTCCCCGCCAGCTGCTGCTCAGTGAGTTTGGGTACCTAGCGTCCCAGTGACTCGGGGCAGGTCCCCTGAAGGCGCTGAGCACAACTGGGTGCCTGGTGGGGCTCCCTCAATGACGAGGGGACATGAGAAGCACGGGAGGGGCAGGGGACCCTGGGAATTCAGCCTGACAGGAAGGCTGGTGACTTTTTAGTTCCTTCTGTGTGAGAGGCCCCTGCTGAAGTAGAAGAAGGAAACTACTCTGTCCGTCACTGGCTGCTGAGCGCGCTTTCACGGCAGTGTCAGGGAGGTGAAGACGAAGATATCTAAAAACGTTTGCTTTTGCAGCAGGTGTTAATGTGTGCTCTTGTTTGTAAGTACGAGAGGCTGACTAATTGGACCACGGTGAGTCAAAGGTGTTTCTCCCCGCCTCCTTTCTCCCTTCCACCTTTCCTTTTGCGCAGCACCTGGAAGCTGGGTGTCCACAGGTGGAAGGCGAGGGCTCGCTCTTAACTAGAGTGGTGGAAGATGCGAAAGGAGGGTTTGATTGGCACTTGGGTCTCTGTGTGAGCAGAGGGCGGGGTCCTGCAAGAAGTCCCGGCTGGTGGCTGGAAAGGGCCCCTCACCAGGCTCGCTCCGCAGTGCCGTGAGCTGGCCTGTTCTCAGGATGCGCGGGGTGTGGGGACCTGGAGAGCAGGCAGCAAAGAGCTGTTGGTCTCAGAGCCTGAGCGTCCAGGCAAGACGTTTGTGCAGCTGCACGAGGTCTCATATGCAGGCCCTTGGCTCATGGCCATGAGGCGCGGACCAGGGACCTGCTGGAGCTGCACCTCTGCTGGCAGGGCTGTATCTCCCCTCTCTCTGCCCTGCCCCCCTCACCTGCCCTTCCTTCCCTGACCTCATCACCTCCATCAATCAAAGAACGTTGAGCATGTGCTGCATGTAGAGACCTGGGGTGGTCCCTGTGGGTGATAGAGGGTGAAGGGGACATGGCCCCTGCCCTCAGAGACCTCACAGCATCCCGCAGAGGACACCACAGCACCACTCTGTGCAGTGGAGGGAGGTCACACTGGGTGAGGATGCTAACAGCTGCCGTGGACTGAGCCCCACGACAGGCCGGGTACTTACGTAGCTTCTAGTTCTCCACCTCACAGAGGAGGTTTAATGACTTACCCAAGTTCTTCCAGCCAGGAAATAGCAGAGCCAGGGTCTGAATAAAAACCAGGCTCCCTCCACTGTGTGTGGCTCCCCTGCCAGGGCCTGTGGTGGGAGAGACCCAGCCCTACCCTCAGGGGCTTCCTGTCCATGGGGGAGGCTGGTGGGCATCCAGTAAGCACAGTGTAGTGAGGTGGATGCTTCCGGAACAGGGACTGCTGGATCCAAATAAGTCCATCAGGAAGGCCTGGGTATTGAAAGGTAAGGAGGCGTTTTCTCTGTGGTTTAGGGCCATCCCTGGCAAAGGGAGCAGCTTAGCAATGAAGGACAGTTGCTAGAGAACAGGGTCCTCGGAGAGCTGATTGTAAGGAAGAAGCAGGTCCTTGAAGGATGTGCTGTGGTTCGGCTGAGAAGGTGGGAAGCAGCATCTGTGGGAGGACTGTAGGGTGAGCAAAGCTCAGAGGCAGGGGCAGAGGAGGTGGCTGGGGAGTGGACGAGCCTGACTTGACTAGGACGGAGGCATCGCACGTTGTAATGTCATGGGCAGTGAGGGTGGGGAGGTGGCTTGGGGCTGGACCATGGAGGGCCTTGAAGCCCAGGTTAAGAGATTCAGGTTTGGACTTGACCCTGTAGGCTGGGGTCCAAATCTGGGGGCCCCTTGGTGGGTGTTTTATTTGGTTTCCCTTGAGAACCAGGAGAGGTGGCAGCCATGGCCCATATTCCCACAGAGCACAGTTGATGGGAGCTGGGCAGCAGCTGAGACCACAGGCCCCACCAGTCCCTGTTGTGAGTTGGGGGGATGCTTTGCTCATTTGTGGCCCCTGCCTGGCCCCTGCGGGCACCTGAGTGTACAACCTTGGGCTTACACGCTAGGGAGCCATTGAAGGTTTTGGAGCAGAGTATGGCCTGGTTGTAGCTGGGTGCTTTGGGGAGATTAATCTGGGTGCAGTGTTGAGGGGGAAGAAAATGGGATGAGAGGGCACGGTATGGACAACTAAGTGGGAAGGTATCAGAACAAGGTTTAATAGAAATCCTTGAAAAAGTAAGCCAACGAACAGAAAACAATAGTTAAATTCAACAGAAGAAAAGTAATGGATCTGATGAAGATGATTATTGAATTTAAGATGTCTAGAGACTGGAACTTAATGGAACGATTCTAGGACAGATAATACTTGGGAGAAGTTAATATCTGATGGAATGTTTGCTTTGTTTATTGTCTGTATGCCTTTAAAAAATAAACTCGTTATGCAAAAAAAAGAAGCAAAAAAACCCAGAGACCTGCCCCGTCTGGTCCAGAGGTGAGGGAATGAGGCAGGGAGGGAAGGGAGGAGGGAGGTGATGGAACTTATATTTGGCCTGTGCTGTGTGCCTGTTGGCCCTGGTGGCTTGGGGAAGGTGGCGGGAGTGACCGTGGGAGGTGTGAATGGAAGAGAAGCAGGTGCGCGAGCTCTGGCTGGGGGCTGGCGCTGCAGCCCCGGTAGACACTGTCCAGTGTCCCTGTGGACAGCTTCCCCTGCTAAATGGCCCGAGCCCAGAGTGGCTGCCTGGAGCTGGCGGGGGTGAAAGCCCCCCTTAGTGGCACCGAGGGTACTCGGCACATAGACGTGACGCCGTTCAGCTTGGTGGCGTTCTCATGAACTTGGGGCTCCGGGGGTCTGAGGCAGGCCTCCCCAGGGACCTGGACTGTGGGAGCCCACCCCCGGGGGATGCTAAACTGACCTTTTTATAGCGGGGTGGGGGGGTGCCTCATCGTGGCTTTGCAGCCTCCAGACCCCGGGAGTTACGATGACTCAGGGACATGTCTCCTTGGAAACATTTTCCCAGCACCCCTCTCCTGGCTGCCGCTGGTGAGGGCGTGATTTGGAGCTGATCGAAAGGCAAGGGTCTTTTGAAACCTTTCAGTGGCGGGGTCTCCTTTGAAATCCCCCCTCCCCACAGACAATGAGGCCCCCCTTCTCTGGGCTTCCCCCAGCTTTTGAAATGGTTTTAGACACTCCCTCCCTGAGCAGGCACATCAAAAACTGGGAGCAGTCCACAGTTCTGTTCTGTGACCTCCTGCGGGGACGACCTGGCTCCACCCAGCTGCCCCTTCCTCACCTCCCCCTGCGCCCCTCTCCCCCGAGATCCGCCCCCCCCGACACCCTGGAAGATGGCTCTGCGGGAGGCCCCCGCCTTGGGCTCCCCGGGGCCTGCTGAGGGAGAGCTGAGGAAGGCTTGTGGGGGGCCTGGCCCAGAGACAGGGCCCCCCGATGGCTGGAGGATGAGCGTCTCCCCATGTGTGTTGGGCGTGTTCTGTACAAGACGTGAACAGCCCCCCCCCAGGGCACTTGGGGCCTCAGAGCCCCGGGAAGCTAGTCCGCCTGCTCTCTCCTCATCTCCTCATCCGCTCGCAGACCTCTCCCCTCCCGGTCTCTGTCAGGCCGATGGCTGGACGAGGGGTCTGAGAACTTGTCCTTGAAATAACGAACTTGCTATGACCCAGGTTGGCCCCAAGGGAGTGACTCAGCCTCTGGGCCCTGGTGTCCTAACTCAGGGCTTCACAGGCCCCTGGGGGGAGCCCCGAGGAGGGGCAGAGCTGGGAAGGGACAGTCCTTGGGGGAACTTGTCAGGGACGTTTGCCCTCCGTGTCCTTGGAAAGTGGCTGTGGACCCTCTGGCAGGCAGCCAGGCCAGAGCTGGTCCCGTCCCGGTGGGGCATTAGTCATTCTGAAGATGTTATTTTCTTGGTCACGTCAGCCTCTTTCCCTGGGTGCCTCTTAAGGCCTGGGCTTTGCTGTCGGCAGTGAAGAAATGGGGGGCATTTGGAAGATCAGCCTCTCCCACCTCCTGCTCAGGCCTTTAAAATGCCCCCCATGCTAGGCGGGTGGTTCTTGTCTGTCTTCCTGATACTGTGGCAGGATGGGCCCTGGTCCACCTAGAGGGGAAGGGTCTGCTCAGGGTGTGTGTGTGTGTGTGTGTGTGTGTGTGTGTGTGTGTGTGTGTGTGTGTGTTGGAGAGAGAGGGAGATTTTCTGCCTTCTAAGTCTTTAAGAAGCACATCCCAGGAGACATGTTGAAACCCACCTTTCAGACCAGGTACCCCCTCTTTCTGAGGCTGTTTCCACACCCAGGACCCTTGCTGAAGACCTGGCCTGCAGTATTTTTGGAGAGGAAGGAAGGTCTGGTGTGGAAATCAGTGTTTCGCCCTCACACCAGGGAAATCCAAAACCCTCAAATATGACTGAAGAGAAAAACATGTGAAAAGGAAAAGGAAAAGGAAAGGGAAAAAAAGGTTCCTGTGCCTTTCTGTTGGGAACACATCTTGCTGAGCAGGGCTGTGCTAGCTCTTTTGTGGTGCTTTTGATTCAGGTAACACCACACACCCAAAACATCTGTCTAACCTTAATATGTGATAAAACTGTCTCCCTCTGCCCCCAGAGATCACGTTTCAAGTTCTGGGACTGTTCTGTCAGGATAACAAGCTTGTACAGAGAGCCTATCATCTAATTCTTTCTTCTTCTTCTCCCCCTCCCCTCTCTCCTTCTTCTCTTCCTCCTTCTTTATCCCCCAGGTAGGGCACAGTCACTTCCCTCCTTAACAGCCCCCATGGATGAGGGAACTCACTTTCCCTGACTTTGAATCTCATTGGTTGGTTTAAGGAGGCTGTTGATCAAGTACTTTGGTCTATGAAGAATCCGTCATTTCTGGATTTTAAAATAGTGGAAATTTTCTCATTTTGATCGATTTCATCCTTTTTATAAGGCCCTCCATAGGTGGGTTTCTTTGAATAGTAACCTCAGTTCAGTAAACGTGATTGAGATCCTCAGTGAGGAACCGCTAGCCAAGTTGGGAAGGGGGTAACCTGAAAGGGTAAGTTAATATCATGTCACTAAGTCTAAGATACAGAAGCTCAAAGGACAGGCATGTTGCCCAATTTGGGCATTCCAGGAAAGCTTTCAGGAGGAGGTGACACCTAATCAGGCTCCTAGAAGGTGGAAGGTAAGGTGGGAGGGGCCTTCCAGGCAGAGAAAATAGCATAATCCAATTCATAGAGAAGAGGCCCATGTAGTTTGTGGGGAAATTGTAGACAATTCAGTATCACTACAGAATAAATTTTGAGGCAGGAGTTAGGTGGGTCACAGAAAAGGCTGCAGTAGAGTAGGTGAGAGAAGATGAGGATATTGGTTAGGAGGGTGTGGCTTGGAGAAACACTTGAGAGGCAAAACCAGCAGGATTTGGGAATTGAATGGAAATGGGAAGTAAGAGAAGTTAGGAATGACTCCAAGGTCCCAGGCGACCAGCTTCTGAGTGACAGGTAGAAGATGATACCATGCCTGAAGAAGAGCTATTGGGGGTTAGCAAAGAAGGTGATGATTCCAGCAGGGATCGTTACCATCTAACAGGACTTACTGAGTATCAGGCCCTGCTGCCAATATCTACATGTGTTATCACATTTAACCCCGCGACAGCTTATGAGAGGGGCATTGTTGTTCTCCCCATTTTGTACACGGGGAATTGAGGGGATGTGTCCAGTGTCAGTAAGCTGCAGGTGGGGGATTTGAACTCAGGCAGTGTGATTTCAGAGCCTGGAATCCTCTTAACGCCTACACCTGGAGGCCCATCACACTTAGTTAGCTCGAGTTTGTTGGCAATTTGTCCTTGCAGGAGCTGCCTGTGGCCTATCTGAATGTTGGTGTCTGGCCAGCAGTTGGCCGCATGGGTGGGGAGCTCAGGAGGAAGGCCTTGGCTGGAGGAGAGGTTTGAAGGCCTCAGCACAGATGGTGAGGCAGCTGGGAGAAGGGAGGGGCATGAGGAGCGTGGGGTCATCTATACCCAGACAGCAAAGTGCTTCTGGGCAGCAGCGTGAAGGGCCACAGAGAGGCCCGTGGAGGCAGGCTGAATGGGGTCTGCTGGACTGTCCTGAGGATGACCATCGTCCATGAAATCAGACGGAGGAACAGGTTGAGGAGAGGTGGGGAGACCAGCAGTGTAGACTTGAATTTCCAGGTTCCAGACTGGGAAGGAAGGGCAGAAAACAGGAGCCGAGGGGTCCAAGGGTCAGAGGAAGCTTTTGCATTTTGAAGAGGGAAAGACCAGAGTATGTTTCTAGGCTAAGAGGAGAGAGCCAGCAGGGAGCAGAGGAAGGATGGAGAAGAGATAGCGATGGAGCCAGTCCTGGAGGGTCAGGGCCTGGGGCCTTGGCACCATCTTGATGGGCCAGCCCGCATGCACGGCCTTCTTCACGTGCTCTCCGTGCCGTGGACTTGGAGGCCTGTGTTGTTGAGTTGACTTTGTTGGATGCCCTTTACGGTCATTTGGCTGCTTGGGCGCAGCTGACATGTGAGCAGTTTCCCTTGCATCTGCTTCTGGCTGAGCCTCACTGGAGTGACGGCAGAAAACAAGGGCCCTGCAACCCCAGGGCTTGGCCTGCTCTGTTCTGAGCTCCTAGTAGGTGCCAGAGTCTCACACTGGGCTGTGGATGCCTGTCCAGGGCTCCCTTCGTCACGGGTCCCTGGGCTTCAGTGCGGAGGAAGTGGGACGCCTCCTCTTCTGACTGCAGATCCCTGCCCTGAAGGAGTCGGGGTGTCCCTCACTGGCTGACTGGTCTCACAGATGCCCCACCGGGTGCAGTTTCCAGCCCATTTCCCTGGGGAAACCGAGGCAGGGAGAAGGGAAGTGATTCCCCAAAGACACACTGTGAGTCGTGATCCTGACTTGCAGTAAGAATCCAGGGTTGCTGATGGGAGTGTTTTCTAAACAAAGACACTTTATTAGGAAGTTACTGATTTTAGTTTATCCAGAAGATCTTTATTAAGCACCAACAGTTTGCTCAATCTTTTGTAGATATGAATATTAATTAGAAACGTGCACACGTGTGCACACACACATAGAATGTAGAACTCTACAGTGAATCAGAGTGGTTAAGAGCACTTCCAGCTCATGGTTAACTAAGTTATTTGGCCTTTTGTATGCTTCAGCTCCACATCTATAAAATGCCCTCATCTTAACATAGCTGTACTAACATAGCAGTTTAGGCAGGTCTCGTTCAGTGACACGTCAGGGATGCAACTCACACTGACTACAACATTCAAAAGAGAGTTATTGAAAAAAAAAAAAAAGAGAGTTATTGGCTAATGTAACTGAAAAGTCTGGGGATACATTAGGTAGCTGGCTTCAGGCATGGCTGGATCCAGGGGTTTTTAAGAAAGTCATCACCAATCTATCTTTCTTCCACCTTCTCTCAGCTCTGCTTTCTCTTTGTTGCCTTCATTCCCAGGTGGGATCCCCTGGTGCCAGTGACAGACAGCAGCTCCCCACTCAGTGGTCCCAGCAAAGAGGGGCATGTGCTTCTTCATCAGCAGAAGAGGTTTCAGGACCAAGGCTTACTGCCTCAGAAGCGTCCTAAAGCTGCCCAGGAGGCAGTCATTGTAGCCAGGGAGTTGGAGTGGGTTGACTGGTTGCGCTGGCCCTACCCACCCTCCCTGGACGCTGAGGTGGGCCAGTATCTGCCCCTCGTCCCCCCACAGTGGGAATGGGGAGGGTGATCTTGAAAAGAGAAAGGGTATCTATTTTTCACAAGGAGGGGGCTGCACAAACAGTAGAGGGTCACCACCCCTACCTTTTGGGGGCTGTTTGAAGAATTAATGACTTAAAATATATGACAAGTGCCCAGCACATGTAAGTTCTTAGTAAGTGGTAGCTATTAATATTAATATTATTATTATTAGTCCCTGTGGCAGGGACTCATTAAAGATAGTGACGCTGCTGCTAGAGCCCTTGTTTAGAGAGGATGGACTGAGCCCCTCTGTGACCACGCTGAGCCTCCAATCCCGGGTGGCAGTCCGTGGCAGCTCAGAGGTTGCTGCTGAGGGCTTCCCGGAGGATGAAGACTGGCCCTCTGCCTTTACCAAGTTCCAAGGAGCTGTGCCTGCAGGATAGCTCCAGGAGGGGTAGCTTTCATCAGACGGGTTTATTCATTTACTCCTTCATTCATTCAGCACTTTTTTTTCTTTCCTGAACACCTACTCTGTGCCAGGTACTAGGCGTAGATGTTGCAGTAAGACAGACCAAGTGCCTGCAATCCTGGAGCTAGTGGGGATCAACTGTTAAACAAGAAAACAAATTAAAAATCCCGACTCTTGCAGAAAGCGATATGTTCTGTGAAGAAGAGAAGGGGCAACCACGTGTGTCCAGGAGCAGCGTAAAAACGTATGACCGGCAATGGCCTGGCTAGGAGGTGACTTTGGCTGAGAGCGAGGGCCCGGACTAGTTTTAGTTTTGATCGGATGCATGACTGCCCACCGACCTGGACACCTGAGCCTGCTGCTGTGCATGCCCTTCCCCCACAGGAAGGGGAGATCCTAGAGGGTGGTGACACATCGTGGTGAGAGCAGCCCCGGGTGCCCAGGGGACAGCCTGGGGTTAATCGAGTGCTGCTTCTAGTGCCAAAGGGGCCCCTCCCCAACCTCGGATGGTCTGTCAGGCTCCCTCCAGCCCGGATCAGCACTGGAGACTCAAGCATCCACTCTTTTGCCCTTTTTCTGGATTCTTTGTGGACCACCCACAAAGGATCCTTTCACCAGAGCTCCATAAACCCAGCAGCTTGGGAACCTCCCATGCTAGTGTCTGCCTTCCCCCTCTCTTAAGGCACTGCCCAGTCTGGGGCATCTTTGTGGTCCCCCGGCATCCCTTTGCCTGCTGTCTGGCCTCTCTCCTTAAGTCTTTCTTACTCCTCCCTGGGTCCACCCTCCCCCTTTCAGTCTACAGCCCCCAGCTGCCTCCAGATGCCTGTGTCCTGTATTTCCCTCCTAGGGTTTCCAGATTTAGCAAATAAAAATACAGGCCGGCTGGTTAAATTTGAATTCCAAATGAACAACAAATAATTTTTTAGTCTAAGTGTGTCTCCAATATTGTTTGGGACATACTTAGGCTAAAAAGTTATGCGTTGCTTATCTGAAGTTCAGATTTAACCAGCTATCCTGTATTTAATCTGGTAACCCCATGTCCTTTCCCTCACAGTTCCTATGCCTCAAGCCAGAGAGCTTGGGGAAGCACAGTGGTGCTCCCACCCCACCTTCTTTTAAAGCTTTTTATGGTCCTCTTTTCATCCTTATAAAATTATTAACTATAAAAAATTAAACTTTTAATTTTGAGATAACTGGAGATTCAGTTTCCTCTAACCGTAACAATTTGTAAAATGAGAAGTACAGTATCACAACTAAGATACTGACACCCATACACTTCCAGCTACAGAACATTCCCATCACACAAGAATCCTTCATGCTTTCCTTTTAAAGCCATAGCCACTTGCATCCTGCCCCCGCTCCTTCCTTAACCTCTGGAAATCACTAATCTGTTCTCCATTTCCATATTTCTGTCATTTAAAGAATGTTATATAAATGGAATCATATGTAAGTCTACATGATCTTTGGGATAAATTCCAGGAGTACAGTTGCTGGGCCTATAGCACTTGAATGTATGACTTTTTAAGAACTGCCAAACTTTTCGAGAGTAGCTGTGCCATTTTACATTGCCACCAGCAAGTTTCTCCACATCCTCACCAGCGTTCGGTTCGTCACTATTTCTAATTTTAACCGATCTGATAGGTAGGTGGTGATATCTTGTTGTGGTTTTAATGTGTATTTCCCTAATGGCTCATGATGTTAAACATTTTTTCATGGGCTTATTTGCCATCTGTTTATCCTTTTTTTTTTTTTTTTTTTTTTTTTTTTTGCGGGCCTCTCACTGCTGTTGCCTCTCCCGTTGTGGAGCACAGGCTCTGGACGCGCAGGCTCAGCGGCCATGGCTCACGGGCCCAGCTGCTCCGCGGCACGTGGGATCCTCCCGGACCGGGGCACGAACCCGTGTGCCGTGCATCGGCAGGCGGACTCTCAACCACTGCGCCACCAGGGAAGCCCTGTTTATCCTTTTTGATGAAAAGCATTTTTATATCTTTTGCCTATTTTCTAATTGGATTGTTTACTTTTTTGTGGTTGACGTTTGGAGTTCTTGTATATTCTAGATACTAGTCCTTTGTCAGATATGTGGTTTGCAGACGTTTCCTCTTGGTCTGTAGCTTGTCTTTTCATCTTCTTAAGTGGGTCTTTTGTAGAGTAAAAGTTTTAAAGTTTGATGAAGTCCAAATTATCAATTTTTCCTTTATGGCTCCAAGTCTTTGGTTTCCAGTTTAAGAACTCTATGCCTAATCCTAAATCCCAAAGATTTTTTCCTGTTTTTTTCACATAACTTTTATAATTTTACATTTAAGTCCATGATCCATTTTGAGTTAATTTTTATATAAATTTGGGTTGAGTACCACCCACCCCCATGTCCAGTTGCTCCTGGACCATTTTTTGTAAAGACTATAGTTCTTCCATTGAACTGTTAATTATCAGTTGGGCATGTTTGTGAGGATCTGTTTCTGAGTTGCATTGATCTATGTGTCTATTCCTCTGTCAATATGACACAGTCTTAATTGCTATAGCTGTTTAAGTCTTGAAATCGGACTGAATCCTCCTTTTTTATTGTTCTTTTTCAAAATTGTTTTATTATTATTTTTTTTTATTTTTTGCGGTACGCGGGCCTCTCACTGTTGTGGCCTCTCCCGTTGCGGAGCACAGGCTCCTGACGCGCAGGCTCAGCGGCCATGGCTCACGGGCCTAGCCGCTCTGCGGTGTGTGGGATCTTCCCAGACCGGGGCACAAACCCGTGTCCCCTGCATCGGCAGGCGGACTCTCAACCACTGCACCACCAGGGAAGCCCTACAGTTGGTTTCTGAATGTTGATTTTGTACCCCTTGACTTTGCTCAACTCAATTGTAGGAGTTTTTTTGGTAGATTCCATGGGATCTTCTACACAGACAATCATGTCATCTGTGAACAGGAACAGTTTTGTTTATTCTTTTCCTATCTGTGTGCCTTTTGTTTCTTTCTTCTTGCTTTTTGCTCTGGTTAGAACTTCCAGCATTATGTTGAATAAGAGTGGTGAGAGTGGACATCCTTGACTTGTTTATGAAAAAAACAGGTGTAGGGTTTTTTTTTTGCGGTACATGGGCCTCTCACTGTTGTGGCCTCTCCCTTTGCGGAGCACAGGCTCCGGACGTGCAGGCTCAGCGGCCATGGCTCATGGGCCCAGCTGCTCCGCGGCATGTGGGATCTTCCCGGACCGGGGCACGAACCCGTGTCCCCTGCATCGGCAGGCAGACTCTCAACCACTGCGCCACCAGGGAAGCCCGTAGGTTTTTTATAGATACTCTTTACCAGGTTAAGGAACTTCTCTATTTCTGTTTTCCTAAGAGTTTTTATCATGAGTGGGTGTTGAATTTTGTCAATTTTTTTTTTTTTTAGAAGATGTTGGGGGTAGGAGTTTATTAATTAATTTATTTTGCTGTGTTGGGTCTTCATTTCTGTGCGAGGACTTTCTCTAGTTATGGCAAGCGGGGGCCACTCTTCATCGCAGTGTGTGGGCCTCTCACTGTCGCGGCCTGTCTTGTTGCGGAGCACAGGCTCCAGACGCGCAGGCTCAGTAGTTGTGGCTCACGGGCCCAGCCGCTCCACGGCATGTGGGATCTTCCCAGACCAGGACTCAAACCCGTGTCCCCTGCATTAGCAGGGAGACTCCCAACCACTGCGCCACCAGGGAAGCCCGAATTTTGTCAATTTTTTTAAAACTGCAGCTATTTATATGACCATGTGATTTTTCTTTTTTAGTCTGTTAATATAGTGGATTATACTGATTGATTTTTTTTTTTTTTTTTTTTGCGGTACGTGGCCTCTCACCGCTGTGGCCTCTCCCGCCGCGCAGCACAGGCTCCGGACGCACAGGCTCAGCGGCCATGGCTCGTGGGCCTAGCTGCTCTGCGGCATGTGGGATCTTCCTGGATCGGGGCACAAACCCGTGTCCCCTGCATCGGCAGGCGGACTCTCAACCACTGCGCCACTAGGGAAGCCCTATATTGTTATATTTTAAGTGAGTTCCTTGTAGATAGAATATAGGTGGGCTACTCCCTGTCCTCATTCTGTCAGTATCTGTCTTTTCAATTTGTATATTTTGACCATTAATATTTAATGTAATTAATTATATGTTAGAGCTTAAGTTTGCCATTTTATATTTGTTTTCTGTCAGTTTTCTCTGCTTTTCATTTCTGTTTTCTACTTCCTGCCTTCCTGTGAGTTACTTGAATATTTTCAAGAATTTCATTTTGGTTAACCTGTTGTGTTTCTTTTTGTACAACTTTTAAAATGATTACTTAGGCATTACATTATATAAACATAGCTTACCAAAGTCTTCTGGTGTCATCATTTTACCAGTTCAAGTGAACTGGTAAAGACAACCAGATTATAAACCGTATTTATAATCTAATTGTTTAGAACATTTCTCCTACAAATATTTAGAACCATATCAGATAGTGGTAAATTTTTGCTTCAACCATCAAACATAATTTAGAAAACTCAAAAGAGGTAGAGAAATTATTGTATTTACCATAATTTTGTTTACTGTGTTTTCTTCCTACTTACAAGAATTCTTGTATCATTTCCTTTTCTATTTAGAGGAGTTCCTTTAGCTTTCTTTTTATTTTTCTTTTTGTTTCTTTTCTTCTTTTTTTTTTTTTACAGTAGGCATTCTGGTGACAAATTCTCTTAGTTTTCTTCATCTGAGGATGTCTTGATTTCCCCTTCATCTCTGATTCGTAGTTTTGCTGGATATAGATTTTGTGTTGCCAGTTCTTTCCTTTCAGCACTTGAAAAATATTGTACCACTTTCTTCTGGCTTCCATGGGTTTTGATGAGAAATCTGCTGTCATTTGAATTATTCTTCCACTGTGGTAAGGTGTCATTTTTCTTTCTCTGCTCTCAAATTTTTTCCTTTGTCTTTTTTTTCTTTTGAGTACTTTTTAAGTTCACCCCCTTTCTCCTCTCCTTCTAGGACTCTGACCACATGAATGTTAAAGTCTCATCAATCTCTGAGGCTCTTTTCATTAAAATAAATCTATTTGCTTTCTTTTGTTATGTCTTCCAGTTTGCCAATTCTTACCTCTGTTTCCCTCCTCCCTTCTGATGTTGAGCCCATCATTGATTTTTTAAAACTTTGTTTTTTTAATTTCTAAAATTTCCATTTAGTGCTTCTTTTTATCTTCTGTTTCTTTGCTGAGACTTTCTCTTTTTCCATTTGTTTCACACATGTTCATAATCGTTGGGAGTAGTCTATGATGGCTCCTTCAAATTCCTTGAGAGAGAACTGTAACTTCTCAGTCATCTCAGTTTTCGTATGTATGGATTGTCTTTTTCCATTCAATTTGAGATCTTCCTGGTTCTTGGTGGGACAAATGATTTTTGATTGAGGTGGGAAGAATTCCAGGTTAGTCTCCCTACTAGGTCTCCACTGATACCTCTTTGAATAGTGGGAGGAGTGCCTCATTCCTGTCCCCCACCTGACTTTCCCTGACACCAGGAGAATGGGTAGGTGCACCTTGCTACTGCTGGGTTGGGGTGGAAGTTCAGGCTCTCCAGATGGTCTCTAGTGACACCATGAGGAGGGGCCATGTTACTGCCCAGCAAGTATGAAAGTCTGGCTCCCTACTAGGCTTTTTTGACACTCTATGGATATGGGGTATTGGATGCCTTGTTACAGCCTTAAGAGCATGGAAATCTAGGTGCCCTGCTCAGCCTTTGCTTGAATGGGTAGTGGGGAGGTAACACCTTTTCTATGGGTTTGGTTGGAGCAAGCTGTTATTGTCTACAAGTTTTCTGTCTTGCCAGGCTGTATACCTTTTCTGGTCCTTTGGCTAGAGAGCCCAGGCTTTTCTAGGGGCTTTTAAAATCTTATCTGTCAGCGTTTCCTGGTTGCCAACTGCTTGAGCTCCAATCTGAGATATATGAAGCAAAAGGAAAACCCAGGGTACTCACTACCATGTTGTTTGTTGGGTCCCAGTGTCCCTGGCTATTCTGCCTTCTTTTCTCCACCGTTCAGAATATTCTTATGTTTCTTTCATAATGTCCAGGGTTTTTATTTGTACTTAGCTGGAGGAATAGAGAAAATTATGTCCAGGGGAGAAATCTGGAAACTGAATAGGCAACTAAGCGTCTCGGGAACATTTGGAAAACATTGCTTTATTCCACAGCGACGTTTTTGCAAGGTTGCTGGGTCCAAGAGCTTGTGGGGAAATTGGAGTTTAGATCGGAGGTTTGTAGCTCAGACCTGGGCCAGGACCATTTTGAGGACCCTCCTCCTTCCCCTGCCTCCTCTTCTTTTGCAAGGGGAGAGAACAGTGGGCTGTGTGAGACCCTGGACTCACTGGTAGGTGGCAGTCATAAATCGAGCCCAGCAGCACCCAGTGTAAAGGTTGATACTAACGATACCTTGTTTCTGCATCCGTCCGGCTTTGCCTTTTGTTCTTTCCCCCTAATGATCCTTGTCACTCTGATTTTATCTCCTTAGGAGGTGATGAAGAAAGCCGGGGTGGGGTCCTACCTGACATATCACCTAGGTGCACTGATGGTATGAACCAGAAGTTGGCAAATGTGGGCCAGTATTGGTGCTTGAGGGTTAGGGAGCGATGCAGTGGTGCAGTGCTGGAGATGTGGGGTGGTAGAATGATCTCAAATCCAGGCAGCCGAGTGCTGGAAGCTGTCATGGGAATTGGGAGGGAGCAAACCAGGATTCGACTGGTCCTCTGGTTGTCTTGTCCCTTCAAAGGAGGGTAGCTCTTGCACAAACCTCACTTTTCCCACCTGGGCATTCTGAGCCCCCTCCCTAGTTGGCACCAGCAGAGTCTCAGGCAACTGTAGTGGAATTGTAGCACTTGGGTGGATACTGGAAAGTGGTGATGTTTCTGGGGCGGTGAGGCAAATAAAACCATGACAGATTGTTTTCAAAGCACCGAATGCAAAATTGTCAACACAAACATATTTCTGGACCGAACAGTCGAATGTGTGAATTAATTACGGACCTATTAAGAAGCAGAGTTATTATTCATTTCAGGGACTAAAACAACCCTGCTGCCCAACCCTTTCACTCTGGGAAGAGGATTCCATGGGCTGCTCCTTTTAAAGTTTTAGGGGCTGGTAGAAATGCAAGAGACTCTGTAGCACAAACCTGGCTTCCAGCAGCCACTTCAGTTTTCATGATCTGTCCCCAGGATCTTTTTTTTTTTTTTCGGTACGCGGTCCTCTCACTGTGTGGCCTCTCCCGTTGCGGAGCACAGGCTCTGGACAAGCAGGCTCAGCGGCCATGGCTCACGGGCCCAGCCGCTCCGCGGCATGTGGGATCTTCCCGGACCGGGGCACGAACCCGTGTCCCCTGCATCGGCAGGCGGACTCTCAACCACTGCGCCACCAGGGAAGCCCTGTCCCCAGGATCTTGATTAGGGTTGGAGTCCCATCAAACGTTAACAAGCACTGTAAAGGGCCTGTAGCTTTAGGAGAAATCATTGTTTCTACTGGTAACATTGAGTCCTTAGAACATGCTGAGGGTGAGGGCCTCTGTCCACACTGCGCCCAGTTATCTTCCTGTGTCCACGTGCTTGGAATTCTGTGGGCTGTTCTCCACACACAGGGCTGCAGTGAGCCACAAGAGGCACCTTTCAAGCGTACGGGTGCTGCAAAAGCACTTCACTGGGCGACGTTTCATGAAGGATTTCTAATAAGGGGTAGCCTCCTAAAAAATGCCCACACAGACACACATACAAACACACACACAGACACCCCCCCCCCCAGCATTGCCTGCATGAAGAGCTTCGGCTGTCTCAGCATGTGCCCTCAAGATCTGTTTTACCAAAAAAAAAAAAAAAAAAAAAGAAAGATTTAGCATCTCACTGTAAAACATTCTTGGGCTTCTATCTGCAGCATCAGGATCAGAATCTGGTTTCAGATCTCTCGTTCTGTCCCTCACTCCTGAGGCGGTTCAGCTTTTTCTCCCGGTGACCTGTTGGCGGCCTTCACCCCCTGTAGAACCCTTCTGTTTGGACCCTGCTCGGATTCGAATGGCCTTTGCAGAGTTTGCGCAACCTCTGCTTGTCTGCTTGGAGGCTTGGGGTTATCTCTCTGGATGGCAGGAGCATTGCTCCTCGAAGCACATGAATGGATGAATAAAAAGGTAGTCGGAACATGTCCCTCACCCTGTTCTAACCCAACTCGGGACACTTGTGTCTGGGCACTTGGTGGAGGGTTGGTTGGGATTTACATGGTATGCACCAGTACCACTGTACTGTTTCTTAAAATACTGAAATAGTTCCTGACCTTCTGGCAAAGAGTTTCTGCCCTGAACTTCCTGCTCACAGATCCTCCCCCTGGGCTTGGAGCCGTGGCCCTTCCCTAGATCCAGAGCACAAGGGGAGACCTCCTGGTCCATCAAGGCCACCAGCCTACAGCCAGGGATGGTTGAGCTGGTGGGGACCCTGGTGCACCGGCTGTTAATACGTTTGCTTATCAGCCCTGCTTGTTGCCGCACTTTGTACTCATTCCCTTCCTCTCCACTCGACAGCAAGTGTTTCCTGGATCCTAGCTGTGTGCTTGACATGCGCTGCTTCCTTACTGAAGCCGGCTTCTCTTGGCCCCGTCTCATTTCTTCCTGACCGCATCCCCTGCTTCTGTGCTGTGTCGCACCACGTGTCCCTTTTCTGTGGCGCTGGTGAGTGTTGCCGGTGCTGCGTAGGAGACGAAAGAGCCCTTTCTATTGCTCTCATTCTGACCCCCATATGATGGGACTTTCCTGTAGGAAGTTTACTCATATGTATGCTTTTGACATTTTTATTCCGTTTGCAACTTGCCCGATAGCTGCTTGGTTTTCCCTGGCACTTTTGTCACTGCTGTGACAATAGTGGGGGTGTGTCAGCTGTGAGAGCAGCCCTTTCCCTCCCGTCCCCACTCAGAGTGGCGCCCAGACCCTGTTCAGCGGCCCCGCTCATTTCCATCGAGCACTCGTAGTGATGTAGTGACGCTGGCTCAGCCTTTCTTATTCTTCCCATTACTGGGTGGAGGAAACACCTTTCGGAGCCTCTGTTCCCGGCTCCCCCTGTTTTCCGCGCGAGGCAGCTCTGAAAGTGTTGTCGTTAGCGCATCTCTCCTTGTTTCACAGCCGGGCGGCGTGGCTTAAGCTGTGAGCTGAAAACTGACCCTTGTGGGTTTGGCTTCCACTGCCCGTCAGTGGGGACTTCCTCCAGTATCCCCGCTGCCCTTGACAATGACTCCGTTTTCAGAGTGGCAATGTACTGACGAGTGAGTGTCTGCAGGAAGGCACCTCGCCCAGCTCGCAGGCTTCCAGGCTTGGGGCTGCGCAGGAAGCTTCATTTATTTTTAGATACCTTAGCTCTCCCGAGGGAGGGTCTGTGCACTGCCCCCCCAACCTGCCCCCTCCAGAGATGGGCCCGATGGTCTGCTCTGAGCAGTGGAAGGGGGTGGGGCAGGCTCAGTTCTGTTTTGGGAAGGCGAGCTGGAGTTCTCTCTTTGTTAGGAACCATGTCTGGGAGGGTCTTGCTGTTCTGCAGAAGCCATGAGGAGGTCAGAGCTGGAAGCTTCCCTACCACCTGACCCGTTTTGCTCATCCAGAAGCTGAGGCTTAGAGGGGGGCAGGCACTGTCCCAAGGTCACACAGATGGCCAGAAACTGGGGCGAACGCAAACCAGGCCTGTGCGTGCCCAGGTGCCGTCTCTCCGCTCATCCCTTAAATACTCACTGAGCGTGCACTGCACACACATTACCTACTCATTCATTCAACAGGTGGAGCCCCCAGACTGGCCTCTTGTTGAGAGTTTCCAGGGGAGGGGCCTGGAAGGCTGTGTCGTTGACAAGCACCTCCACCCGCGTCCCCCGGATTTGTATCATCAGAGAAGTTTGGGAAATTCTGGTCTATACCACACCTGCTGGTGGTGGGTCCAACCCGGCAGGAGTCCTGGAGCTGGGACTTTGGGGGACTGTGGCTCAGACCCAGGAACAGGACTGTGGTCTGGAACCCTCCAGTCTCTTGGCAAGGGGAGAGGGGAGCCAGGCAGCATCCAAGATAAAAATAATACTTTTTTGGGAAACGAATAATACCTTATCCATGCTTCCATCCGAGTAGTTTTGTTTTATTTTCCATTGTTCTTTCATACTCTGATTTTATCCTCCCAGGTACTAGCCTCCCAGGAATCTGGGAAGTTGGGGGTCATTAGTGGGGAGAGGGTACTGCCTTGCTCAAACCAGTTAGTGCAATGGTCCTGGCACCCAGCAATGGGGTGGATGCACCATGCTCATTGGTGCTGGTGGTCAGACATAGGGGAATAGCTGCTGTGGCTTGAGGATGGGAGAATAATCTCACGTTGCAGGACAAGGGGGCTGCTGACCGTGCTCAGAGGAGCTGAGCGCTCCAGTATTCCCCTTGTATGGATGCGGAAATGGAGTGAGACTTAGGGACCCTCTGAGGTGACGCCGGTATTTGGTATTGATGGAGACTAGAAATGAGGCCACTAGTTCACTGGTTCTCAGAATGCGATCTGAGCAATCCTGGCTTTCCAAGCATGGGCCATGGGCCTCCTGGATGTGGGGCCAGAGGGTGGGACACGGGGGTTGAGAGCAGCTTTGCTCTGTTCTGCTGTGTAAGTTGGTGTTTCGTGTAAGATTTCGCTGGGAAAGTCAGAGACTCTGCCCCGGGCCACTCTGTGTCCTCAGACCTCACACCAGTACCGGAGTTAGGAGAGTGGTATGTCAGGCCTGGGCTGGTGGGCGATTCTGGGTGATTCTCCAGACCTCGATGAACCTCAGGCTCGTCTTCTAGATGGGATGGACGCTCTGTCCCAGGTTGCCAGCAGGTCTGATGAGATGTCAGGGGCAACTGGCGCTTCACGTCTTGGTTGAGGGTCAGTGGTGAGGGACCTAGGTGCTCGCTCAGTCAGTGGGTTGCCGACATGGCCCTGTTTCCTGCCTGCCTGTATTCTTTGACTTGCTTTTTGTTACTTACCCTCTGTCAAAATCCAGGAGCTTTTCTTGCAGCTCAGACACCGGTATAACATGAAAAAACCCAAGGGCCTTTAGTCTCAAATGGGTTCCTTGCTATCAAAAGCTTCTTCCTGCATGAGGGCACAAGCCTTGGAGCTTTCTGGCACCCGTGTGCCCTTGCCCATCACCAGGGCTCCTCCAGCCCTGCCCCTGGCAAGCCTCAGAGGCAGGGCCCACATTTGGATGACTTGGAGGATGAGGAGGGATGGAGGCTGGATATTTTCTTACTTTTTTCTATCAGTTACTCAGTGATGAATCCACTGGTTAATTGCTCAGTCCTTCTCTCTGTGTCCACACTGTTGGCGTGGCCCTGGTGCTCCCAAACATGGAGGGAGGACCAGCTCCGTAACTTGTGCAAAATGAAAATGCAGGGCCCTGTGTTAGAAAATGAAGAATTTCAAGATGACAACAGGAGGATATCAAACCAAGTGCAGGGCCCTTCTAAATTCCGGCCCCTGTGCTGCTACACGGGTCACAGGCCCACGAAACCAGCACTATGTAGGCGCAAGATGCTTTGCGTGGCAGGCACCCCACAGGGCTCAGGCCTGCAGGGTATGGTTGTGCAGGTTGCATACTGCACAACTCTGGGGAACACCCTTCACCATTCCGTCTGCATGGCAGCCCTGCCGGAGGTGCCTTCAGCCAGCCCTTGACAGTGGCTGTGACCCACAGCTTTGGGACAGAGAGGCTATCTTGGCGATGGGCTGGTGTCCTCACATCCAGATTCTTCCCTCGAGCCACGGTTCTGGAAGCTCCTCCTTCGCTTCTCCCTTTCTCCTTGGCATTTCAGAGACACGTTTCTCCACGAAGCTGAGGTGCCCAGGCTCCACGCGGGTGCTGCTGGGGAAGCATCCGCTCCTCCGTGTGGATCGCCCGCTGGCGGCTCTGCTGTTAACCTTTGGGGTTTGCTCATAAAATAGAAACTCTCTTTGTAGGTCAGTTTGTCAGTAATTTTGGCAGCCGCGGGGCCACCGAGGGAATGAGGCTTGGTTCCCACTTGTCTCTCGTGCTCGGTTTGGAGACTTTTGCGGAGCCCTTCCCCGGGAGGAACGCTCACCCCTGCCGGAAACGAGAGACGGTTTTCTCTGACCTGGTTTTGAATCGGCAGAAGCAATTCCTGTATGCTGGAAATGTACGGCCGCTGAGAAGGAATTTGGTCCAAACCCAGCCTGCAGAGCCTTCTGCTTAGGCCCCTGTTTTCCTGGGCGGGTGGCACTTGGGTGGGGCTTCCGGGTTCTGCTTCTGCTCCCATGATAAGTGAAGTGGAAGGTTCTGCTGAGACTGGCACCCACCTGAGCCTCACTGGGCTCGCCGTGGTCTGCAGGATAGCGTCGTGGCCTGCCAGCTGACCCACTTGCTCCTGTACCACCCCTCTTGACACCCCCCACAACCCCAGCCTGGGTTGCCAAGGCTCTGGGCATCTTCTGTTGCGATAACCTCCCAGTGCCCAGCCCTGTACTCTGTGCTGGAGGGGAGGGAAGAGATGAATAAGTCCTCATCAGACCCTGCCTTCAAGGGCCTGGCAGTAGGATGAGGGTGAGGGCAGTTAGGTAATGTGCAGGCTGGTGGGGTTGGTTGTCAGAGAGAATAGTGTTCAAGGAAGGCTGAAACAGGTGGCCTGGAGAAGTCAAGGAGGGCTTCCTGGCAGAGGCAGTGATGAACTAGACTCTGACCCCTCGCTCTATTATTTTTGAGGCCTCTAGGGAGTAATACTGAGCATCTCTAGTCCAGTGAAGGAAGCCTGGGGAGGCTAGGCTGGGATAGTATTATGGCCTGGAAATTCAGTCCCACTCAAATAATAGCTGAGCACCGTGTGTAAGATGCATTGCCAGAATCAGAGTTGATTCAGAGGTAGAACAAAACTTGATGACCAAAGTTAAGGTTTGTAGATTGAGAACTTCAGGTCAACCAGAGAGACAGGTTGAGTGCCAGGGGAGACGATGCTGAGGAAGGAGAAGAGGGCAGCTTGGGGTCTGGGGAGAGCTCCAGGAGTGTCGAGGAAAGAGACCCTGGCTCCTGCCTCCTCCAAGAAGTCAGGCAGGCTGGGAGGATGCTCTCCAGCTGCTTCTGTGTTCCTGGGTGTTGCCTTTAGGTCCCAAGGTCTGAGCATGGACCCATGGGGCAGCAGGGCCCAGTGAGAAGCCTGGAGCTTTCTTTGGGACTCAGAGGCCTGCTCACAGCTTCCCTGGACAGACCTCTGTATTACTGATGTTTGTAGAGAGTGCTGCCTTTGGAGGCTGTGGGGTGAGAGCCTTTTATGGGAACGAGCTGCAGCCTGGGAGGTAGGAGGTCTAGATTCCAGTCTATGCTCCCCTCATGTGCTTTGTGACCTTGAGCAAGTAATTTGCCCTTCCAGGAACCACACTCTGGCCATAGCATGACTGAAGTGAGCATGGAGTAAGTGAGCATGTCACTACGTTAACCAGATTTCTTTCCCGTAGGACTTTCAGAATTTTAACATCATGGTGATTACAGGGGTGATAGTGATCGCAAACAATTCTATAGCACTTACTTATGTGCCAGGACCTGTTCTGAGCACTTTACATCGGCTGTTCCACTTAATTCTCACGTCTGCCGCCAGAGGGATTCTTTGAGTGGCAGGAACACCACAGCACGCAGGTCTGCAGGGTATGGTTGTGCAGGTTGTACACTGCACAAGTCTAGGGAACACCATTGTGGCCTACGTGGCTGCCCTGCCAGAGGTCATGTCAGCCAGCCTCTGACAGTGACAGGGATCCAGAACTTTGGGGTAGAGAGACCCCTCTATTCTCTCATTTTAGAGATGAGGAAATCAAGGGGCACAGAGGCAAAAGTAGCCTGCCTAAGGCTTCTCTGACTCAGCCAGCAGGAGTCAGAGCCAGGGTTAGGACCCAAGTGATCTGGCTACAGGCTCCATGTGCTCAAACACCATGCCAAATTGTACCCATACGGTCACAGAGCCCCTTCTTTATGGAGCATCTGTCTACAGGGAGCAGTGTTCCCTGGAACACACTTTCCAGATGCGTTCCATGGGCACTTCCTGCTGCCAGCCCTGGACCGTCAAACTCCTGGGGGAATCTCAAATGGGGATTTTGCTCCAGTCTCCAAATTTCCACCTATGTGGAATCCTGCAGCGTTGTATAGGTTAATAGTCATCTGTTTTTCTTCTTTCCATCTTTCCTTTATAAACACTGTATCAGAGAAATTCGCTGATGATGTGTCCACCCGAGGACCGCCTTGCCACCGAGGCAGCTAAGTATTAAGGGGAAATTCGTGAAATGAAGTTTGGAAGCTGCTGGCCTGGCCGGAGCCCCTTCTGAGCGCTGATGATTTATTTCGGCAATGTGGTAGTCATTAGTATCTTTGGTGTTGGAGCCCACGAGCTCTGGCCCGGGTCTGTGACTGAGGGAGCCTTCGGGGCCATTACGAGCTAATGGCTCAGTGTGGGCAAAGGAGGCCTGCAGTCAATCTCGCTGCCGGCGAATAATAAACGTCGGCCGGTTCCCTTCCTGCTCCCGGAGAGGGAGGGGGCCTCAGCGCACCGAGGCCTGCTGGGCCTCGGAGTGGCCTGGCCTTGTCTCCACAGCCGTGGGAGACACCGAATCACACCGCTTCTTGGCTTGGAGAACTGAGGTGAGAAGTTGCCCAGAATTTTGTCTGACTGACCCAGATTTTAGAAACCTGAGGTTGGTTTGAGGGCTCTCAGTTCTGCTGGGCTGGCTTTGGGCTGTCTTCCTGCAGGGTGTCCTCAGCTCATCATGTCCTCGTGGAGAGGGCGTGCGTGACGCAGGGCCGGTGCAGGAGCCTCCCCAAGAGAGGGGTCTCTGCTGTCTCTACATCTGGGGAAGATCCCTCCATGTTGACCCCTTTTAATTGAGGCCTCACTTACATACAGTCAAGGGCACAAACATTCTGAGTATTGTTCTTTTTTTTTTTTTTTTTGCGGTACGCGGGCCTCTCACTGTTGTGGCCTCTCCCGTTGAGGGGCACAGGCTCCGGACGCGCAGGCTCAGTGGCCATGGCTCACGGGCCCAGCCGCTCCGCCGCATGTGGGATCCTCCCGGACCGGGGCACGAACCCGTGTCCCCTGCATTGGCAGGCGGACTCTCAACCACTGCGTCACCAGGGAGGCCCGAGTGATGTCCTTTGACATACATGTGCCCACCCAACCCGCGTCAACAATAGCCCACTTCCCCCCAGCAGTTTCCCCAGGGCAATTGCTCCTCTGACCTCTACCACCTGCGGGTAGCTGGACCTGCCTCTGCACGCCGTGTCAGTGGAACCCTGCGCTGTGTGCTTTTTGCGTGTGGCTTCTGTAGCTTACTTACATTTGTGAGGTGCATCTCTGTTTGCGTATCGGGCGTTTGTGCCTTTTTATTGCCGTGTTATAGCCCCTATATGAACATGTCCCAGTTTGCCGTGTGTCCTACCGATGCTGGGTGTTTGGCTTGCTCCTGGTGGGGGCTGTTACGAGTAGTGCTACTAAGGCCGTCTGCAGAGGGCTCGTATCTGCGGAGGGGTGTTCTGTGGTCACACGCACGCGTGCCTTCGCTTGCGTAGCTGGGAGGTTCCTGAGCTACTGGCTCATGGGCAGGGAAATGTTCAGTTGGGGTAGAGGCAGCCAGCCTTCCAGGGTGCTGCCCACCCTCCCCGCCTGCGAGGCCCTGCCCACCTCACGACCTCACATCCTACCCTTCCTCCTGCCCCCCCCTCACCCCGCTCTGGCCGCACCCGACTTCTTCCTGTTCTCGGACACTCTGTGCCCTCTTTGTGGAATGTTCCTCTCCAGCCCTCCACACCACTGCCTCCTTCACAGGCAGGTGGCACTCCTCTCCGGGCTGACTCCCACTCCAACCTCGTCACTCTAATCCACCCCATTTTATTTCCTTCGTAGCGCTTCTTGTAATATGCAATCGTCTCGTGTACTCATGTTTGTCTGTGTGGTGTTTGTCTTTCCAGGTGGACCAGGGGCCTTGTCTATGTCGTTTTTGCCTGTCTGTCCAGTGCCTGGACCAGAGTCCAGCACTTAGTAGGTAATGTAATGAGTATAAGAAGTAATTCTTATTCTCAGTAATGAGAATAAGAAGAATTCGTGGGCTTGAACTTTTTAAACTCAGATGTCTCATGTATCTTGTCTTTGCATCCTAGCCACATTCCTTTGTGGAGGATGAGGTCAGGACCATCGTCTCCATCTGACAGGTGGAGGCAATGAGGCATGAAGAGTGATTGATGAGTCCAGACAGGGACCCAAGCTCCAGGTCTGAGCCCAGTGTTCTGCCCAGCGTGTTGTTTATGAGCTTTGACTCTGAGGTCTTGGGATCTGGGTTCAGATCTGGCTCTGCCACCCATTTGCTGTGTGACCTTGTGCAGGTTCCTTAACCTCTCTGGGTCTTGGTTTACACATTTGTGAAATGAGAGGATTAACGTATCCAACGTCAAGTGCTTGGCCTGTCAAGGGAGCACTCAGTGACGGAGTCTCTTCTCTGATTAGTTGGTTTTGCCTGGACCCGCACTTCTGTCCACTGATTGCAATGGGGACAGTGTATGGGGAAAGGGCTTCCTTGATTTTTAAAGAGTGCCTAGTGAATCCCAGCGTTTTTCTTCGGATCATGGAAGTTTGCTATTGCATGGGCCTGATGGGACTGTGTCTCCTTCCTCCTCTTTCCTTCCCTCCTTTCTTGTTTCTTTTTTTTCTTTTTTTTGTAATCTGTAGATGGATTCAAAGGCAAACAAGCTAATGTGTGTGCATGTCTGTGTGTGTACACATTTGGGGAGGGGTTTCTTTTCAGCCCAAGGTGTGCAGGGTGAAATTCAGAAACTGGGACTTCCTTAAAACAATGCAGCCTTGAATTCCCTGCAGGGGTCAACCTGCTTTCAGGTGTTAAAGCTATTAGGTTGAACATCCAGTTTTTGACCTACAGAAAATGACAGTTTCATATGGTCCCCCTAATACTTGGGGACCCTATAGAAGTGGCCATTTACAGCAAACAGTTGCTGCATTAATTTTAAATAATTTCCATCCAGTCCTAACATTGCCGTCCCTCACCCTGGATGTTTCCCTGGTGATACACCATCAAAAATGCTTGGAAGTAAATCAGTGGGTTTCTTCAGCAAACAGCCCTCCCCTTGGACTTTCTGAGTGTCTCTGCACACCGAGGAGTACAGGGCCTGGGTCTCTGAAGGGTTGGGCACCCCTCCCTGAGTTTCTTGTGCAGTGGAACCTCTGCCCAGGTCTGTGCTCACTGGCCAGGGTCTGCCAGCACTGAGGTCAGGAAAGGTCTTCCAGGCCCCTGCCCTTTTTCCTCCGCACAGGCCTCACTCTGGCTTTGCAACCAGTTCCCCGCCACTGCTTCTGCCCCTAGAATGATGGTCCAAGTGCCCAAGGACTTTGAGTCATGCGACAGCTCTGGAGTGAAAAAATGATAATAATGGTAAAAATATTAAGAGCTACTATTTATGGAGTGTGTACTATGTCCAGGCACCTTGCGTGCATTATTTCAACTTTCCCCCCAAATTATCTAAGGTGTATTTTTCCTATTTGACATGTTAGGAAACTGAGGCAGGGAGAGGTTCAATAATGTACCAAAGCTCTCACAGCTGGGGAGGGGGCACAGCCTGGAGTTTTATCCAGGTCACTTAACTCCAAATGTGCCCTTCTCACCACCCCCCTCTGCTTCCTGGATGTTTTCTTCAAATACACAAATTTGAGGAGAAGTTGAGGAATGGTTTCCAGGAGGAGAAAAACACACGGGTAAACGCTGAGTGTGATTGACAAGCTCTCCCAATAGGACCTGTTCTGCATTCTGGGCAGAGTGAGCCAGGGAGGGCAGGAGTCGCTGGGGACGCTCCTGGGGGCGTGGCGTAGGGAGGGCTGAGCTGTGTTTGGGCTCATGAGGGGGTGGGGGAAGGGAGCTGTGATTGCCAAATACTTGAGCTCTTTTTGATTGAGGACTGGGCAAGACCCTGGCCAGAGGACTGTCGTTGTAAAGCCTTTGTTAAATGCTGGGGAGCAGTGGTAATAGAATCTCTTAGCATCACAGTGCCTTCTTAGAGCTGTAGACATATGGATTTATGGAATCATAGCATCCCAGACTCTCAGGACTGTAGAGCTCTAGGCTCGTGAAGCTGGGGACCTCCCACTCACACAGTGTGTGAGAGAGCCGCTGACACGCGTGAACACAACACGGGCTTATACACAGCAAGCCAGAGCCTTCTCCAGAGCTGGCCGTCCAAGGGAAATAAGACGCGAGCCACGTGTGCAATTTTAAATCTTTACTAGCCGCCTTGAAAAGAGGTAAAAGGAAACAGATGGAATAAAATATTTTTATTTAACCCAATATATCCAAACTATTATGATTGTACCATAAAATCAACTTAAAAAGTTATTAATGAGAATTTTTTACATTCTCTTTTTCGTAGTAAGCCTTCAAAATCTGGTGTATATTTTGCACTGGGAACCAGCCACATTTCCACTGCTCAGTAGCCACATGTGGCCGGTGGCTGCCGTAGTGGACAGTGCAGGTCTAGGTAGGAGGACCCCTGCATTCCTGACGGGATGCCCGTGGGAGGTGTAGGCCGTGGGCCCATGAGGGAGCCGGGGTCCCCTTGCTGGGAGGGACCGGCTCTTGGGGATCCCTGGCAGAGGCCTTAATCTCTCTTTGGTGTTTGCAAAGAGGCATTCCCAACTTGGAGCACTCCAGCCATCTTGCCAGCTGCTGCTGTTCATTACGGCAGCCCCAGGTGTGGCGCTCAGAGAGGTTTCTCCTTACCCAGAGGGAGCTCTGAGGTGGTCAGATGGAGCTCGAGGCCCAAGAAGGGCCAGCAGAGGAGAGAGGAGCCACACCGCCAAAGCGCCTGCCTTCACTCAGCCTTGGGGAATGGAACACTGGGCAGCGTCTCCTAGCGTGGGGCCCCTGCCTGTCAGTTCCCAGGGTGGGTGGTGCAGATGGTAGGTGGGGGGCACACAGCTCAGGGCCCGAAGGACCCCCCTGCCATCATCTGAGGCCGTCTTCCCGGGCTGACGCTGTGAAAGTGATTCTCCATCTCTCCTGCTGCAGCCATGGGGAGATAAAAACCAGGGCTGTGGGGATGGTAAAGAGGGATCCAAATTATATTTATAATATTAAAGTGAGTGCATTTGTGCTTGCTGTTCTCCAGGGTTTTTCATAAGTAGAAAAACACAAATTAGCATTTTCCATTTCCATATATTGACTAGAAAAATCGCCTGCTCTCAATTAAGACCTATAGCTTTTGGGATGTATGCAACAATTTTATAAAATATTTACAGCGAGATTTGCATTTTACACGGTGTTACAGTTTTTCTTGTGTTTAGGAGAAAGAGCTGAGGCCTGTGAGAGGAAATACATTCTCTGGAATCGAGGGGAAAGAAAGCTGCGGGCTGTTTTTCTTGCCTTCTCTACGTTTCTGACACTGTCTCTCGTAATTACCTAAGGCTGATCCACCCACGAGCTATTTGTTAGTCTGTTCTCAACGCCCTTACCCCGTTGACAAATCCATTACTTTCCCTTTAAAATTTGCCGGAATGGAGCTGTCTGTGGCTTTGTACAGAGAGATGGAGAAGGAGAACATTTTTTTCTGAATGTAAAAGCATGCTGTAAAGAACATAGCTATTTCCTGGATAATTTGCAGTTGTATATTTTATGTTAATTTCACCGAAAATACTGCACCCCTGCCAGGTTTAGTAGCGGCTCACTGTGATATGAATAATTTCTAGTGAATCTTTTTTTCTTCATTTAAGATTTGGCACCTTTTTAAGATTTTAATAATAGCAACAAGGAGGAAGATTTAGAACAAGTGAAACATTAGTGCCAAAGAAATTCACGTTGAGCACTAATGTAAAATAGCAAGAATAATTACATGGAAAGCAGTTTCCACAGATGTTTTTCCTTGTAATGTAATAACTATTTACTAAACTGTTTATTTTAGACCTTTGGTTTATAATAAAATATTTATACATTCTCTGCTGTAGTAAAAAAATATTGACAAAATACTATAGAGGTTTAAAAAGACAATTGATATGTTTATTTTCCGGGAAGCGAGTGTGGTATGAAAGTTTGGTGCTATTTTCAGTGGATGTTTCAAGATCAGTGAAACCGAGTTCAGTATTTGAGTTCATCCCTAATTTACTCGTTAAGAACTGACTAGATGCAAAAATTAAAATTTTATCAGCCTATTGTTGGGGAGGGATATTGAAAGATATTGTATTTTTTAAATAGAATTCTTATCTGTGAATCCTACCGGTGGAGTCCTGAGTAGCAGAGTTGCCACTCTCCGTATTAATCAGACAGGCTAAAGGGGTCTGTGGCTGGGAGGG